>NC_086445.1:598321295-598471295 GCF_028390025.1 Pseudophryne corroboree
TTTGAACCACTTAAATCTGTGGAGTTAAAATATCTCACATGAAAAGTGGTCATGCTGTTGGCCCTGGCCTGGGCCAGGCGCGTGTCAGAATTGGCGGCTTTATCCTGAAAAAGCCCTTATCTGATTTTCCATTCGGACAGGGCGGAATTGAGGACTCGTCCTCAGTTTCTCCCCAAGGTGGTTTCAGCGTTTCACCTGAACCAACCTATTGGTGGTGCCTGCGGCTACTAGGGACTTGGAGGCCTCCAAGTTGCTAGACGTTGTCAGTGCCCTGAAAATATATGTTTCCAGGACGGCTGGAGTCAGGAAATCTGACTCGCTGTTTATCCTGTATGCACCCAACAAGCTGGGTGCTCCTGCTTCTAAGCAGACTATTGCTCGTTGGATTTGTAGTACAATTCAGCTTGCACATTCTGTGGCAGGCCTGCCACAGCCAAAAATCTGTAAATGCCCACTCCACAAGGAAGGTGGGCTCATCTTGGGCGGCTGCCCGAGGGGTCTCGGCTTTACAACTTTGCCGAGCAGCTACTTGGTCAGGAGCAAATACGTTTGTAAATTTCTACAAAATTGATATCCTGGCTGAGGAGGACCTGGAGTTCTCTCATTTGGTGCTGCAGAGTCATCCGCACTCTCCCGCCCGTTTGGGAGCTTTGGTATAATCCCCATGGTCCTTACGGAGTCCCCAGCATCCACTTAGGACGTTAGTGAAAATAAGAATTTACTTACCGATAATTCTATTTCTCATAGTCCGTAGTGGATGCTGGGCGCCCATCCCAAGTGCGGATTGTCTGCAATACTTGTACATAGTTATTGTTACAAAAATCGGGTTATTATTGTTGTGAGCCATCTTTCAGAGGCTCCTCTGTTATCATGCTGTTAACTGGGTTCAGATCACAGGTTATACGGTGTGATTGGTGTGGCTGGTATGAGTCTTACCCGGGATTCAAAATCCTTCCTTATTGTGTACGCTCGTCCGGGCACAGTATCCTAACTGAGGCTTGGAGGAGGGTCATAGGGGGAGGAGCCAGTGCACACCAGATAGTCCTAAAGCTTTCTTTAGATGTGCCCAGTCTCCTGCGGAGCCGCTATTCCCCATGGTCCTTACGGAGTCCCCAGCATCCACTACGGACTATGAGAAATAGAATTATCGGTAAGTAAATTCTTATTTTCACACGGCGCAGACACGGCCCGGTCACCGTGTTGCAGCGGGAAATATCCACTAAATAGGACGGCTGCCGGGCTGTGGCCGTACTGTCCCTGAAGGCAGTGCAGTATGTGTGTGAATGGGCTCTTTCACATACATACACATATTGTTACTGATGCGCATGCGCATTAAACATGGCTCAGAGCCATTGTGTGTGAAAGACACTGCCGGCTGGCAAAAAAGGATAACTTTTATCCGGCTTTTTGCTGTCCGGTCAAAACCGTTGTGTGTGAATTAGGCCTGAGGGTGCCTTGAGGACTGTGTTTTGAATCTGGTCTATTGCCTTTATGCATATCTCCCAACATGACCCTCTCTAGTAGGCACACAATGCTCTGCTTCTGGACTTTTCTCTTAATTTGTGATTTCCATCACCTATTATGAACAGGTTAATGGATAAGAAAGGTGTTTCAGCACAGGTGATGGCAATCCTACATTAAGATGGAAGTCCAGGAGCAGAGCATTCTGTCCCTCCTGGAAAGGGTCATGATGGGAGGTATGATTATGTTAAAAAAAACAAAAACCATCCAGGATATGAGTCTGTGACCACTTGTTCCATTAAATGTAGCCTATCACTCTGCTGTGAGTGAAGCTTTAGGAACCACTGGTGTTTGTTTTTGAGAGCCTTATTCTTATTTGGAATTAAAGCAACAAAAAAAGCAAGTAACTGTGCACCTGGGCAAAACCATGTTGCACTTCAGGTGGGGCAGATGTAATGTGTAGAGAGATTTAGGGGGTATATTTACTAAAGTGCGAGTTTTTAGAATTGAAGATGTTTTCCATGGCAACGAAGATTCTAGCTTTATAATGTTTTAGAAGATGCTAAATAAATGAGTACAACCTGATTGGTTGCCATGGGCAACATCTGCACTTCTAAAACCCTGCACTTTAGAAAATAAAACCCATTAGTTTTGGGTCGGGTGTGTCCAAACTGATATCTAAGTTGCACTGTTAAGATACTTGTAACAGGCAGTGTATGGATTAATAGAAGTCACTATTGTAAGGCCTATCTATTAATATGACAGAATTAAGCGTATCTTCAAATTAGTTTCTGGCTTATCAGCCATTTTATTATTTAAGGAAAATTATTATTCACTCCTCTTCAGATATGAAAATCTTTTAGTTGGGTAAGATGCACGCCTTACCTATGAAAAGTTTATTAAGTCATTCTGCATTGTCCACATAACCTAATGGTCTAAAGCTAGGTCATACTTGCCTACCTGACCCTCTCCATGAGGGAGAAATGCTCTGTTCCTGGACTTTCCTGGTAATGTATGATTGCCATCACCTGTGGTGAGCTAGTTAATGGATAAGAAAGGTGTTTCACCGCAGGTGATGGCAATCATACATTACCAGGAAAGTCCAGGAACAGAGCATTTTCTCCCTCACGGAGAGGGTCAGGTAGGCAAGTATGAGCCAGGTACACACTATACAATTATCGGGCAGATTATCTGCCATATTTAGCTGGTTGGAATGAAAATCTGGTAATGGATGAGAGCAAATGACAGTCGACCATTTGCTCCCAAACACTGCAAAATGGACAAACTGTCGTTCATCCAAGTTGGTTAAACTTGTGTTTAACCAATTTGTATGAACGTCTGGTTTTGTGGTGTGTATGGAAGGTATATAGTAACTAGGTCGACAGTGTCTTGGTCGACCACTATTGGTCGACAGGATCTCTAGGTCGACAGGGTCTCTAGGTCGACAGATCAAAATGTCGACATGAGTTTTTTTTGTGTGTTTTTTTTTTTCCGGTGACGTTTTCTTTGTATAGTGACCGGGAACCCCAATTAGTGCACTGTGTCCCCTCGCATGGCTCGCTTCGCTCGGCATAGATTACCGTTCCAATCGTAGTCCACGTGGATCGTTAAGTATGAAAAGGTTAAAAAAAAGAAAACAATTGTGAAAAACTCATGTTGACCTTTTGACCGGTCGATCTAGAACATGTCGACCTAGAAACCCTGTTGACGTAGTTACTGTCAACCAATAGTGGTCGACCTAGGCACTGTCGACCTAGAGACCGGATCCCCAGGTTTTGTTAGTTTTCTAGTGTTTGGGAGCAAATGGTGAATTGTCATTTGCGCTCATCCATTACCAGGTTTTTATTCCAACCAGCCAGATCTGGCAGATTATCTGCCAGATAATTGTATAGTGTGTACTATGCTTAAAATTGGGTACACACTGGAGTAATCGGCATTTGGGCTAATTTAAGGGCCTATTTCCCTTGAGCCTAATTGCTGGTACACATTGCACGATTTAATGAATGACGGAACAATATATCGTTCCATTCTTCATTAGCATACAACAGGTCACATGCAAAATCATCTGGTTTGCCATGCTGCACAGCCGAGCAGATGATGTCACATGTGACCGCAGGTGTGCGCAAATCACCCGTACACACTAGGTGATGTAGATTTGTTGCAACAAAACAGCAATTTGTCTCAATATCGCTCCAGTGTGTACTGTTTTACATCCGCAGTTGTGCTCTTCCAACCATGCCATACTACTGGACACACATTCTGTTACAGCCTGAGCAGAGTCACAGGCTGGGTACAAAGAATTATTTACTTTGCCATACTAATGTTAAAAATTAATTCTTTATACTACTTCAGCTGGGCATACACATCAAGATAAAATGCCTTTGAGACCGATACATTTTATCTGACAACCTGGCACCCATCGGATATCATGAGCATACACTGTTAGATACCTCACTATGTGTGGCCCACAATGGGGGGTCATTCCGAGTTGATCGTTCGCTAGCAGTTTTTAGCAACCATGCAAACGCATTGCCGCCGCCCACTGAGGAGTGTATTTTCACTTTGCAGAAGTGCGAACGCTTGTGCAGCAGAGCGCCTGCAAAATCTTTTTGTGCAAAACAAGGCTAGCCCCTGTAGTTACTCTTCATGGGAGTTGATTCTAACGACAGAGGGATGGCTTTTGACGTCACACACCCGCCCAACGTTCGCCCAGCCACGCCTGCGTTTTTCTAAGCACTCCCTAAAAACGGTCGGTTGCCACCCAAAAACTCCCACTTCATGTCAATCTTCCTGCGTTGTGCCGTGCGACTGAAAGCTTCGCTAGAACTTGTGCAAAACCACAAAGGACTTTGTACCCGTACATCGCGGGTGCGCATTGCAGTGCATACGCACGCACAGAAATGCCGATATTTAGCCTGATCGCTGCGAACAACAGCAGCTAGTGATCAACTCGGAATGACCCCCAATATCCGAGTACCTCCCCTGGGTAGAAGCCATTTCACCGTCCTCCTCAGTGATGGAACTGGGGGCCTGTACGCTGCCCGTAGTGGCTGACTTGCAACTTACTTGCTGGAAGATTCGGCATGTTTGACCGATTGATATTTTCAGATCGGACGTGCGCATGTGCATACCCAGTATTATGCAGTGTACAGCACTGGGGAATCCTGTGAAGTCGTTGCACATCCCCTTAGTTTTATGCTAGGAAAAGGCATTACAGGGTTGATTCAAGTCAGCCTGTATTAATAGAATCAGGTAGGGGAAATTAGTTGTAGCTGGCTTGCCAGTTGCAGTTAGATCCAGTTAACAATTATGATGCCTTGGCCGCACGTGGTAAAAAAAAAAAAAATTACACTATATATACAGGATGTATAGTAGTTGGGATCCCGGCATTCGGGTTCCTAGCACTCAGAATGTTCCGATATATACAATGTTACTTTGTTTCTCTCTGAAACAACTATGGGCAGTATCCTATTAGCTGCTGTAATTTACTGCATCTAATTACTGCTGACGTCGATATTCTATTATCCCCGATGCCAGAGCTTATTGGGGATTTTGAAACCAAATCCCTGATAAGTGACCATTTTTTCCAAAATAGTAGCCACAAAAACACATTGGTTTGTGACTTTTCGCAGACCTTATGGTGCCAATGCATTTGTTTGCTGTGTCCCCTGCTGGGTGTCCATCTGAGCTTTCTCCGGCAGGGTCCCCAGGTTATCCACAGCATAACAATGGGATATGATGGAACGACAGCGGATTGGCACCAAACGATGACAAGCTTTCAGTCCTCCCAGGATGCAACGGGCTCATCCATATATCCTTGCCCACTGGCTCAGGCAAATTAGTTTTTTGTTTGGTGCGGCAGGAGCCGGGCCATGGTCAGAGGGCTGCTGTTCTTGGCAGCCCTAAGCTTTCTTATTTTATTTTTATAGTCTTACTATGTTTTTGAGCAATCTTTCTTAACAACGTCTTATATGCATATTGGAAAGAGTCGCTCCAACAACTCTCCGCCGGGTCGCAACAACGCTTACCCATGAGTACAGTACTGTCTCGACGGGCGTCTGTGTCGGATATACTAGCAGGTCCAGCAGTTACCAAGCTGTGGCCGGAGCACGGGTATAAGGTAAGGCATCGGTTTCACGTAGTCGGGGAATACGGACACAGCCGCACTGTATTGGGAGGAGACTACCAAACAGTAGCGGATTAGCCTCCACCACGGGTGCTCCAGCCTTAGGGATCATAAGGCACCAGGATTAGTATGAGGCTGCGATCCCTAGGGTTGATGTCAGCAGTGGGGAGTTAGACGCTCTCCTGGTCACCCCTCCCCCCAGTTCATGACCAGTTTCCGCGAGTTTCCCGCCATGAACTGTTGCCTCACTTCCATCTCAGACGCTACACGAGGGGTCTCGGTCGCAGCATAGGCCGCTGCGTCTGTCGTCACTAAGCGTTACCGCAAGGAGACCCGGTCGCAGTACAGGCGTCTGTATGACCGGTGCGTCTATGCACAGTGCGTCTGTGTCCACTTAAGAGTTCCCGGAGCAGCAGTGTACACTAGTAGCGTCTGGATCCACTTAGCGTTTGCTAACGTATTGATCGATCTTGGAAGTGAGGTGAGTCTCCCTGTATCCCACTCTACGGAGTACGGGTTATACAGCACTAAATTTCTATCTACCTTTGTCAGTATGAATAGTTACATTTAAGTGCCTATTGCATATGAGTCTGTGTACATTACTGTGGTTAGCTTCGCATTGCGTCTGAATACTTTAAGATCTGTATAAAACAGAATTCAGTAATATGTACTCCTACATACTTTAAAAATGTGTTTGTAGTTGATTATGTGCTCATATGACTAATATATAACATGTGACTGACTGCTAGTGTGATTGCTGACTTTAATATATGTTTGTCAGTTTCTTCTGATCCTCAATGCCGGTGCATGGGTAGGGTCAGATTGATATCACTTTAGAAGGTTAAAGTGATTACAGTCACAAATTGTGTAGTACACTGTGAGAGTGCTGATTATTGATCATGTCTAAGGGCGGCAAAGGTGACGAGGGTACACTCACAGTAACATCGACACTCATCATGTTTGTCTTGCAAAATTGTATTATCCTCTCAGGATCTGGTACAGGATGGTTTATGTGCAAATTGTTTTGCGTTTCAGCAGATTACAAGGCAGATCCCTGTTCAACGTCAGGTACAGATAGATCCACCTTGGGCGATGTTTGCACAGACCTTGTCAAGTATAGCTGAACGGGTAATTCCTACAGCTTCGCTACAAGGAATGGGGTACACTAATAACCCATACATGCAGCTTCCTACTTACGGTATATCATTTCCCTCACCAGCTTCTCCTAAAGAGCAAGCTGATAAACCAAGTGTAAGTAAACCATCAACTTCACAGGCTACACAGGATGATTCATCGGACGATGAAAGCTCTATGTAGTCTACTTCGGCATACGAAGAACAAGTAGAAGGTCTCAGCTCAGTGGATATAGCTGAGCTAATTAGA
Organism: Pseudophryne corroboree; assembly: GCF_028390025.1. NCBI lineage: Eukaryota > Metazoa > Chordata > Amphibia > Anura > Myobatrachidae > Pseudophryne > Pseudophryne corroboree. The sequence goes on from NC_086445.1 coordinate 598,328,266, forward strand.
GAATTAAAGGTCATTCTATCTTTAGAGGATTCAGCAGAGCCTATGTTAAAAACCAAGGCACCTGTATTTAAACGGCCCAAAGCAGGTAAGACTGAGTTTCCAGGGTCAGACCAGCTTAAGGAATCATGGAAGAGGCTTGGGCTACACCCAGTAAAAAATATAGAATTCCCCAAAAAATAGGATTCCAATTTTCCTTTTCCAGCTGGGGACTGTTTAAAATGGGAAATGGCTCCCAACGTAGATACGCATGTCATTCGATTAGTGCGAAAATCTATATTGCCTTTGCCATCAACGTCATTGGATGATTTTCTGAAAACCATATTTTCTCTGTCTGGGGCAGTCATAAGGCCAGCCATGGCTTCAGCTTGGATGGCAAAAGCAGCTGCTGCCTGGATAGAGGTACTGGAAGACTGTCGTTCAGCACCTTCAAGGGAGCAAGAATTATATATAGCTCACATAAAATAGGCTGCAATATTCTTGGAAGAAGCCGCATTAGATATGGGCACTATCGCCTCCAGTGCACTTTGGTTATGTACATGGAAAACTGATTCAGAATCTAAGAAGGTTCTGGAATCTCTGCCTTTTACTGGAAGCATTCTGTTTGGTAAAAAATTGACAGATATTCTGGAGTCAGAAGCAGACTCCAAAAAGGTAAAATTTCCTTCCACATATAACCCCAAGCGTAGGGGTCCCGCTTTTCAGCCCTTTGGGTCACAAGGAAAAGCAAAAGGAAAAAGTGATCATAAGCAGCCCCAATGTAATAAATTTGGTAAGGCGAAAAAGCAATGGGCTACCAGAACGCCAGCCTCAAAACCAGAGAATAAGCCATCAGATTGATGGTGCGGGCCTCCTCCTGGGGGACCCCATGGTAGGAGGCCGACTTCTTCAGTTTGCACAGATATGGCAGCAGTCTACAACAGATGCCTGGGTGCAAGAAGTGGTATCTCTGGGTTATGTTTTTCCCTTCAAGAAGCATCCTCCGCGAAGATTCTTCTGCACCAGCCCATCTCGGGTAGAGACGAAGGCCAGGGCTTTGCAAGAAGCAGTTCAGAAATTGCTTCAGTCAGGAGTAATCATTCCAGTACCACCTGCACAACGGGGACAGGCGTTTTACTCCAACCTGTTTTTGGTTCAGAAACCAAATGGGTTCATTCCAGCCAATTCTCAATCTCAAAATGCTGAACAAATACATTTGGGTACCTCAGTGTCACATGGAGACGTTATGCTCCATAGTTTTGGCCATGGAACCAGGGGATTATATGGTATCCCTGGATATTCAGGATGCTTACCTACGTCTTCCTATAGCACTTTCCCATCAGTGCTATCTCAGGTTTGCTATCCTCCAGCATCATTTTCAGTTCCAGACATTAACTTTTGGGTTAGCCACAGCCCCCAGAGTGTTTACCAAAATCATGGTGGTTATGGCAGCTTATCTTCGCAAGCAGGGGATAAGAATTTTTCCATACCTCGACGACCTGTTAATTCTAGCACAATCACAGGAAATGCTCCTGGACCATGTCCAACAGACAATAACATGTCTGCAGAGGCACGAATGGCTCATAAATTGGGCAAAATCGTCTCTAGTTCCGTCACAACGGATGACTCACTTGGGGGCTGTACTGGATTCAAGTCTGCAGAAAATATTTTTACCTCGGGACAAGATAGCCAAGGTACAGTCAAGGACTCAGGAGTTGTTACACAGTCAGACAATATCAATCCACGCAGCAATGCGACTGATGGGTTTGATGGTGTCAACATTTGACATGGAGTATGCACAAATCCACTCAAGACCTCTACAGCGTCTGATTCTGGCCAGATGGAATGAAATACATCAGACAATAAAGAAACAGACTATGGTACTTTCACACAAGGTAAGAAAGTCCTTAACCTGGTGGCTACAAACATCCCATCTAAACAAAGGGAGATCCTTTTGGATATCCGATTGGGAGATCCTGACAACAGATGCCAGTCTTCAGGGCTAGGGAGCAGTGTCTGGAAGATTATGGTTCCAGGGACAATGGACCGCAGAAGAAAGTTGCCTACCAATAAATCTGTTAGAACTTCAGACCATATACATGGCACTGATTCAGGCAAAGGACACTCTTCAAGGAAGACCAGTCCAGATCCGCTCGGACAATGTAACGGCGGTCGCGTACCTCAACCATCAGGGAGGAACACGCAGTCAAACAGCAATGAAGGAGGTAAGTCACATACTAAAATGGGCAGAACTCCATCTTCCAGCATTGTCTGCAGTATTCGTTCCGGGAGTCCTAAACTGGGAAGCGGACTTTCTCAGTCGACACGCCATTCAAGCAAGCGAATGGGCTCTACATCCGGAAGTCTTTCAGACTCTAGTAGACAAGTGGGGTTTGCCAGAGATAGATCTCATGGCGTCCCCTCTGAACAACAAAGTACCCATGTACGGGTCAAGAACAAAGGATCCCGGAGCGATCTTTGTGGACGCCCTGTCAGTGAAATGGGATTTTCATCTGGCGTATCTGTTTCCTTCGATCATTCTGCTACCCAGGGCGGTGAAGAAGATAAAAGAAGCAAAGGGTGCCATGATTCTAATATCTCCGGCTTGGCCCAGAAGGCATTGGTACACAGATCTGCAGAGAATGTCGATGGATGCTCCACTTCTGCTTCCTCAACGTCCAGATCTACTAATGCAGGGTCCACAGGCATCTGGATCGACTGTCGCTGACGGCGTGGCTCTTGAAACCTCTATCCTGAAGTCAAGAGGATTCTCACAACATGTAGTTCAAACAATTCACAGAGCAAGGAAACCCTCCTCTGCTCGCATTTATCGCCGAATATGGCAAGCCTATATTCATTGGTGCAGTGAAAGAAATATGGACCCAAAACCTTTCCAAATTTCTAGGGTCTTCGATTTCCTTCAGGCAGGAATGGATAAAGGTTTGAAGGTGGCTTCCTTGAGAGTACAAGTATCAGCATTGACTGTATGGTTCCAAAAGAAAACTGCCAATTTACAGGATGTGCGTACTTTCTTCCAGGGAATGCTGCGCATTCAACCTCCCTTTGTTCCTCCTACAGTGCCTTGGAACTTAAATTTATTCCTGAAAGTCCTTCAAGTTGCTCCATTTGAACCACTTAATAAAGTGGATCTTAAATGGTTGGCCGCTAAAGTTTTCTTTCTACTGACTATGACATCAGCTAGAAGAGTATCAGATTTAGGAGCGCTGTCTTGTCGTTCTCCTTTTCTGACTTTTTATGCAGATAAAGCAGTTCTAAGAACTAGATCTGGGTACCTTCCAAAGGTGGTGTCTAAATTCCACCTTAATGAAGAAATTATAGTCCCGGCTTTTCAGGTATCTGGACTTTCTGCGGGAGATGCGTCACTGGACGTAGTCCGGGCATTAAGGATCTACGTGGATCGTACCAGTGCCATCAGAAAGACAGATTCTCTCTTCATTCTCTACGGATTTCACAAGAGAGGATGGCCTGCTACTAAACAGACGCTGGCAGGATGGCTTTGAATGACTATTTCAGAAGCATATTCTCAAGCTGATCTCCCTGTTCCGGATAATGTCTCTGCTCACTCTATTCGTAAGGTAGGTCCCTCATGGGCAGCACAAAATGGTGCTTTAGCAGAACAGATATGTAACGCAGCCACATGGTCTTCCATTAATACATTCATTAGACATTATGCCTTGGATACTTTTGCCTCTCATGACGCTGAATTCGGGCATAAGGTTCTCCTGTCCAATCAAGATCGTCCCCACCACTAAATTGCTTTGGGAAATCCCATTGTTATCCTGTGGATAACCTGTGGACCCTGCCGGAGAAAAAAACGTTATGGTAAGAACTTACCGTTGATAACTGTATTTCTCCTAAGTCCACAGGTTCACCAGGGATCCCACCCTGACGCACCTGATTTGGGGATCTTTCTATTCACTAAACCTCTTCCTTCTTATACGCAAGGGTGTGCATGTGTGTTCTTCTCGCCTGATTAGGTCTCTATGTGATGCTCCTGCCTAAATGCTTTGGAATACAACTGATTTGCCTGAGCCAGTGGGCGGGGATATATGGATGAGCCCGTTGCAGATGACTGAAAGCTTGTGATTGTTTGGTGCCAATCCGCTGTCGCTCCATCATATCCCATTGTTATCCTGTGGAATTAGGAGAAATACCGTTATCAACGGTGAGTTCTTACCATAACGTATATATTCAATTGTTGCTTCAATCAGATGCCCATTAGTAGTTAAGGTGCCTGACAGCTCTGGGTTTAGCCTGCTAAACCCATTGAAAAAGTTTGATTGGGTGTCAAGTCTGGGTTTGGTCACTTTGGGCCCCCAAACTATGGACTTCTGAGCACATTTTTTTTCTTTCTCACACCTCCGGAGGCTGCAAGAAAAACATCTGACTTTTACTCTAACAGGCATCTAATTGGAGCAGCAACTGAATAGCTCTGATAGACGCCCATTCCTATAGCTGCCCAGCAGAGGGCGCATGAAGCAATTGAATCAGCCCTTATGTTTTCTTGCGACTAGGGGTAATTTACCACATCTATCTAAATAATTAGTTACTCAAGACCGGAAACTAGCTAATTTAAAGTTTGGGCTAAAATAATAAGGTTGGCCTGTTTGAGAAGCGCTGTGCAGAATTCAGATACCGATTTCTAACAAGTTGGAATTAACAGAATTCCCATCCAAGTGCATTCATCCCAAACGTGATGATCTTATTTTAAATGGTATAGCATAAAATAATTGCAAAGTAGCCTATGAGTGCTGTGAAAATACAACTCCTGATAAAAATAAAATAAAACACATTTTGAATGACATTTTGTACAGTATAGGGATATTCAAATGTTCACATCTAAATATTTATTTCTAGTTGGGATATTACCATGTTTCAATGCTACCTGCTCTTAATGAGATTTATTTGTTCCAAGAAAGTTGCTCTTCTCTGAGAGTAACCGTTCTTGCCACAATAATCTTTTTATGTTAACCACAGCTTCTTGGGCCTGGGCCCCACACTCCGAAGCAGCGCTCTGACGTATCCCGATTGGGTGAGCTAAGGGGGAAAGCACTCCAGATTATGAACCAATTCGGAGCATCCACGCTCATCAACCTGTCCAGCTTCTCCTCTTCCACCTCCATGTCTACCTCAACCACAGTAAAACAGGAGCAGACTATGGCTAACAGTACTGCAACCAACAAAGTGTCTGGCACCGCTTCAGGAGGAGGTCGTGCAAGCCCAGATGCTAACCAGGTGAGGGAGTCTCAAGCTTAATGGTACTTTAGGGGCCACATTACATTTTGTATAACCCCCTTGTTTTTTAAAAATGGACAGGTGTTTTAACTATTTTGAATTATTAAGACTCTGCAGCTACTTCTACAAATCATGCTAATGATAACTAAAATTGAATAAAACCTCACAATACGGTTACCTATATTGCTTATTTCCATTATTAGTCATCTACCATAAGCTACTTTCAAATATTATTGTTACACTTGCCTGAGGTGTCTTGTTTCCTTATATATTTGATAAGTCGTACAATCTAACAATTCATTATAAGTGTTTGAATGTATAACAAGTTGGAATCAAAATGGACTTGAGGTAATGTTGTGTCCAGGCCTTGCCAGTGATTCATTTTTAATGGCTCTTATCACAAGAGTACATGATTAATAATTAACTTGTATACAATCTAATATTATGAACCTGTGCGTCTTTGAGAAGATCCGTGAAATGTACTCAAGAGAAATACTAAGAGGTTCTACTTTCTTGGCAATAAGGATTAATGACCATAGAGAGTTGAGGCAATTATCCTAGTTATTTGTATTTGTAATTGACAGGTTCTGACTAAGAAAAAGCTTCATGATTTGGTCAGAGAAGTGGACCCAAATGAACAGTTGGATGAGGATGTGGAGGAGGTGAGCAGAAATCTGCATAAAAGAAACAAGTTCCATTATTTTTATTTGTTTACTAGTTTGGAGTTTTATGAATTCTTTCCTTGTAGATGCTGCTGCAAATAGCAGATGATTTCATTGAGAGTGTGGTCTCTGCAGCCTGCCAGCTAGCAAGGCATCGCAAATCAAACACCCTGGAAGTTAAGGATGTTCAGCTGCATCTAGGTAGGTGTTCCTTATTTTGCCTAACAGCTCTATTTTTTATTTCATGGACATCTTTTACATTTACCAAATCTAAAGAAATTAAGTCATTGTAACTCTGGTAGAAATGTAAGTACTGTATAGGCATAAGAAACACCATCAACATCTTGTAGACGAGTAAACCGAATACAGGTTGAGTATCCCTTATCCAAAATTAAAAATCCCACATTTTTGGGTCCTCTACTGAGATAATGACATATATATTATATATTATGTGTATATATAGATAAATTATATAAATATATAATATACATATATATGTGTCATTATCTCAGTAGGGGAACCAAAAATGTGTGATTTTGAATTTTGGATAAGCTGTATTCGTATTGTAACATTCGTTTCTATGCAAAATGTTTGACGTTGCAGAAAGTAACTTTTCCTTCAGCCCAATACACACAACAGTAGAGGAAGTGAAGCTTAAACAAAAACCCCCATTTACTTCCCATGAATGTATCTTGTGGGTTTTTCTTTACACATTAAAATGCTGTTTTGTGTAGTCAAACATAATAGACGGCAAACTGGCTCCCAACATTTTTTTTTCTGTAGCTTTTCTCACAGAAAGTCTGGTGTACATAGAAACTTTTCCCACATGATAAGGAAGATATTATCCCAAATATAATGTTTAAGTGTTGTAATTAGTTTTGGAAATTCGATTAAATGGAGATTAAATGGAGATTTAATGTATTAAATACGTATGAGTGATGTACTAGAGATATTTGTTAAAAATAATATGTAGTGTGAAGATGAGTAACACTTTTTAAAACTTTTACCAAATGTTTGTATCATTCCATACGTGGCCCATAACATTTTGCACTTGACGTTGGTGGAAGTTGGTGTTATTTTAGTCAGACTTTTCCTAAACACGCCATACAGCAGAATGCATTTGTCCCAGTGCTACTCATTTACCATAAATTCTGTGAAATGCAAAATTTACAAATATAAGTAATAGTTCAGAACACAGCACTAATGGATAAGGTGTTGGATGAGTGTATATAATATACTTACAATGAAGTCAACCTTGCAGATCAGATAAATAAAAAAAACAAAATTTTTAATGTTTTGCTCATACTTATGCTGGGTTAATTGCTTTACATACCCTGTCAGCAAGCTCAAACTTTAGTTTTAACATCCAGTGGTGTGACTGGGCTTATACCAGTGGTTCTCAAACTGTGTGCCAGGGGTGTCTTGGATTGGTGGTCCAGGACCAATTAAAATGATTTATGGTCCATGTAATAGGCAAAACCAGTGCTGGTGGCTGCCAATCATAACATATGTGGACAAATAGAAGTGAATCCTGTCCCTCACCACACAACTGACCATAAAGATGATATATATAAACACAGTTTATTTAATTTCATATTTCTTTCTATATTTCTCAATAAGAAATCTCTAACTCAGGGGTGCCGCGAAACAAGCTCTGAAAGTCTAGGGTGCTGTGATTCCAAAAAGTTTGGTAACCACTGGCTTTTACCAATAGCTGACAGATATTTCTTAAATATAGATATATCTATGGACGGATCGGGCAGTGTGCTGTGCATACACACTGCCCGATCCGTCGGGGACTGACTTCATGAACTGGGTGGGCGTTTTTTGTTTGTTTTTTGTTTTAAATGTGTGTATTGAGATATTGAAACGTCACTTTTATTGGACTTATCCTGGTGAAATTAGGAGGCACATAACATAAATTTAATGTGCTCTGAGGAACATCCTTAAACACAAAAAATAAAAATTCATCAATCATATAATATTTAGTGGTGATTTTCTTAAAAATTGTATACAAATCTCATAAATGAGAAAAGGACGGCTTGAGGGTCGGAATATTAGATATCTGAATATTATTTATAGATCTATAATCGTATTCCTCCTCTCTTGCACACCATTTATCCACACAGGTCTAATTAGTGGTATGGTCAAAAATATATATGGAGAGTGATAAATCAGTAACAGTCACAATATAATTCAGCTTTCTACTCTCAACCAAATACTTGACATGTAACACCTACTGTAATTTGCAGCAGGTAACATTTTGCACCTCTGTATCACAGTGTATTCAAATCACATGTAACGCCACACATAAACATTTTGGGGTTAATATTACATCCAGACCAGAAAATGCCACATGTAAAACTGCAATTTATGTGCCCCAAGTAATGATCACATCTATACCTTCAAGATTCATATGCATGTAGTCAATACATTGAAATGGGTGTGTGTAAACTTGGCATTATCCTTTAAATTCCGTAGCGAAGCAGGGGTATTCAGCTAGTTCATTATATACGCTGCTGGTGCAGTTTTCTGAACTATCCCTGGTCTCCTATGAGAGCATTAGGCGGTATTGATGTTCCTTTTCACATCTGATGGTTATTGACGTGGCCAGCTCCACAGTGAGGGGCTATATTTGTAAATTTGAAATGCAAAACATAGTATGTAATGGGCAAACAAAAGTGCGACTAGGAGATGGTCACTGGAGACGGACAGGTCTGTAAAACTGCCTGTTCCACCATAAACATGTTAAGTGAAATGTGGCTACAACTTTAGTGTTGTGAGTACTTGTAAAACCACATTAAATACAATGTACTAAAGTGGTAATATCAGATGTAAATGTATACATGTTGTAAATAGACACAAACTGAAATTTAAAAAAAAATAACACAAATTGTAACAAAAAGCACTTATTGCTACTTCTGTACACTGGGAACTAATTTCTACTGTGGGAGATGCTATTTTCCCCACATAATACAACCACATTTGCATTTTTGGGAACGTCATTTCTCTGACGTCCTAGTGGATGCTGGGACTTCCGTAAGGACCATGGGGAATAGCTGCTCCGCAGGAGACTGGGCACAAAGTAAAAGCTTTAGGACTAGCTGGTGTGCACTGGCTCCTCCCCCTATGACCCTCCTCCAAGCCTCAGTTAAGATTTTGTGCCCGGCCAAGAAGGGTGCAATCTAGGTGGCTCTCCTGAGCTGCTTAGAAGTAAAAGTATACTTAGGTTTTTTATTTTCAGTGAGTCCTGCTGGCAACAGGCTCACTGCAGCGCGGGACTAAGGGGAGAAGAAGCGAACTCACCTGCGTGCAGAGTGGATTGGGCTTCTTGGCTACTGGACATTAGCTCCAGAGGGACGATCACAGGTTCAGCCTGGATGGGTCCCGGAGCCGCGCCGCCGGCCCCCTTACAGAGCCAGAAGAGCGAAGAGGTCCGGAGAAAGCGGCGGCAGAAGACGTTCCTGTCTTCAGATAAGGTAGCGCACAGCACTGCAGCTGTGCGCCATTGCTCTCAGCACACTTCACACTCCGGTCACTGAGGGTGCAGGGCGCTGGGGGGGAGCGCCCTGAGACGCAATAAAACTTGATAAAAACCTTATGTGGCTAAAGAAATGCATCACATATAGCTCCTGGGCTATATGGATGCATTTAACCCCTGCCAGTTTTCCAGAAAAAAGCGGGAGAAAAGGCCGCCGTGAAGGGGGCGGAGCCTATCTCCTCAGCACACAAGCGCCATTTTCTTTCACAGCTCCGCTGGAAGGACGGCTCCCTGACTCTCCCCTGCAGACTACACTACAGAAACAGGGTAAAACAAGAGAGGGGGGCACTATTGGCAGCTAATATATAATACAGCAGCTATAAAGGGAGTAACACTTATATAAGGTTATCCCTGAATATATATAGCGCTCTGGTGTGTGCTGGCAAACTCTCCCTCTGTCTCCCCAAAGGGCTAGTGGGGTCCTGTCCTCTGTCAGAGCATTCCCTGTGTGTGTGCTGGGTGTCGGTACGATTGTGTCGACATGTATGAGGAGGAAAATGATGTGGAAGCAGAGCAATTGCCTGTGTTAGTGATGTCACCCCCTAGGGAGTCGACACCTGACTGGATGGTTGTATTTAAAGAATTACGTGACAATGTCAGCACTTTGCAAAAAACTGTTGACGACATGAGACAGCCGGCAAATCAGTTAGTGCCTATTCAGGCGTCTCAGACACCGTCAGGGGCGCTAAAACGCCCGTTACCTCAGATGGTCGACACAGACCCAGACACGGATACTGAATCCAGTGTCGACGGTGAGGAGACGAACGTAATGTCCAGTAGGGCCACACGTTACATGATCACGGCGATGAAGGAGGCATTGAATATTTCTGACACTACAAGTACCACAAAAAAGGGTATTATGTGGGGTGTGAAAAAACTACCAGTAGTTTTTCCTGAATCAGAGGAATTAAATGAGGTGTGTGATAAGGCGTGGGTTTCCCCCGATAAAAAACTGCTGATTTCTAACAAATTATTGGCACTATACCCTTTCCCGCCAGAGGTTAGGGCACGTTGGGAAACACCCCCTAGGGTAGATAAGGCGCTCACACGCTTATCAAAACAAGTGGCGTTACCGTCTCCTGATACGGCCGCCCTCAAGGAACCAGCTGATAGAAGGCTGGAAAATATCCTAAAAGGTATATACACACATACTGGTGTTATACTGCGACCAGCAATCGCCTCAGCCTGGATGTGCAGCGCTGGAGTGGCTTGGTCGGATTCCCTGACTGAAAATATTGATACCCTGGATAGGGACAGTATATTATTAACTATAGAGCATTTAAAGGATGCATTACTATATATGCGTGATGCACAGAGGGATATTTGCACCCTGGCATCAAGAGTGAGTGCGATGTCCATTTCTGCCAGAAGGGCGTTATGGACGCGACAGTGGTCAGGTGATGCAGATTCCAAACGACATATGGAAGTATTGCCGTATAAAGGGGAGGAGTTATTTGGGGTCGGTCTATCAGACCTGGTGGCCACGGCAACGGCTGGAAAGTCCACCTTTTTACCCCAGGTCACATCTCAGCAGAAAAAGACACCGTCTTTTCAAACTCAGTCCTTTCGTTCCCATAAGAACAAGCGGGCAAAAGGCCACTCATTTCTGCCCCGGGGCAGAGGAAGAGGAAAAAGACTGCACCAGGCAGCCTCTTCCCAGGAGCAGAAGCCCTCCCCCGCTTCTGCCAAGTCTTCAGCATGACGCTGGGGCTTTACAAGCGGACTCGGGCAAGGTGGGGGCCCGTCTCAAAAATTTCAACACGCAGTGGGCTCACTCGCAAGTGGACCCCTGGATCCTGCAGGTAGTATCACAGGGGTACAAATTGGAATTCGAGACGTCTCCCCCTCGAAGATTCCTGAAGTCTGCTCTACCAACGTCTCCCTCCGACAGGGAGGCAGTATTGGAAGCTATTCACAAGCTGTATTCCCAGCAGGTGATAATCAAGGTACCCCTCCTACAACAGGGAAAGGGGTATTATTCCACGCTGTTTGTGGTACCGAAGCCGGACGGCTCGGTGAGACCAATTTTAAATCTAAAATCCTTGAACACTTACATAAAAAGGTTCAAGTTCAAGATGGAATCACTCAGAGCAGTGATAGCGAATCTGGAAGAAGGGGACTATATGGTATCTCTGGACATCAAAGATGCTTATCTCCATGTCCCAATCTTCCCTTCTCACCAAGGGTACCTCAGGTTTGTGGTACAAGACTGTCATTATCAGTTTCAGACGCTGCCGTTTGGATTGTCCACGGCACCCCGGGTCTTTACCAAGGTAATGGCCGAAATGATGATTCTTCTTCGAAGAAAAGGCGTCTTAATTATCCCTTACTTGGACGATCTCCTGATAAGGGCAAGGTCCAGGGAACAGATAGAGTTCGGAGTAGCACTGTCTCAGGTAGTGTTACGTCAGCACGGGTGGATTCTAAATATCCCAAAATCACAGCTGATTCCAAAAACACGTCTACTGTTCCTGGGGATGATTCTGGACACAGTCCAGAAAAAAAAGTGTTTCTCTCGGAGGAGAAGGCCAGGGAGTTATCCGAGCTAGTCAGGAACCTCCTAAAACCAGGCCAGGTGTCAGTGCATCAATGCACGAGAGTCCTGGGAAAAATGGTGGCTTCTTACGAAGCGATTCCATTCGGAAGATTCCATGCAAGAACGTTTCAGTGGGATCTGCTGGACAAATGGTCCGGATCGCATCTTCAGATGCATCAGCGGATTACCCTATCTCCAAGGACAAGGGTGTCTCTCCTGTGGTGGTTACAGAGGGCTCATCTTCTAGAGGGCCGCAGATTCGGCATTCAGGATTGGATGCTGGTGACCACGGATGCCAGCCTGAGAGGCTGGGGAGCAGTCACACAGGGAAGAAATTTCCAGGGCTTGTGGTCAAGCATGGAAACGTCTCTTCACATAAATTTCCTGGAACTAAGGGCCATTTACAATGCCGTAAGTCAAGCAAGGCCTCTGCTTCAGGGTCAGTCGGTATTGATCCAATCGGACAACATCACGGCAGTCGCCCACGTCAACAGACAGGGCGGCACAAGAAGCAGGAGGGCAATGGCAGAAGCTGCAAGAATTCTCCGCTGGGCGGAAAATCATGTGGTAGCACTGTCAGCAGTGTTCATTCTGGGAGTGAACAACTGGGAAGCAGACTTCCTCAGCAGACACGACCTCCACCCGGGGGAGTGGGGACTTCACCCAGAAGTCTTCCAACTGATTGTAAACCGTTGGGAAAAACCAAAGGTGGACATGATGGCGTCCCGTCTCAACAAAAAACTGGACAGATATTGCGCAAGGTCAAGGGACCCTCAGGCAATAGCGGTGGATGCTCTGGTAACACCGTGGGTGTACCAGTCGGTGTATGTGTTCCCTCCTCTGCCTCTCATACCAAAAGTACTGAGAATCATAAGAAAGAGAGGAGTAAGAACTATACTCGTGGCTCCGGATTGGCCAAGAAGAACTTGGTACCCGGAACTGCAAGAGATGCTCACGGAGAATCCGTGGCCTCTACCTCTAAGAAAGGACCTGCTCCAGCAGGGACCTTGTCTGTTCCAAGACTTGCCGCGGCTGCGTTTGACGGCATGGCGGTTGAACGCCGGATCCTGATGGAAAAAGGCATTCCAGATGAAGTCATCCCTACCCTGATCAAAGCCAGGAAGGATGTAACCGCGAAACATTATCACCGCATTTGGCGAAAATATGTTGTGTGGTGTGAGGCCAAGAAGGCCCCCACAGAGGAATTTCAACTGGGTCGTTTCTTACATTTCCTGCAAGCAGGACTGTCTATGGGCCTAAAATTAGGATCCATTAAGGTTCAGAATTGGCGGCTTTATCATATAAAAGCCCTTACCTAATTTTTCATTCAGACAGGGCAGAATTGAGGACTCGTCCTCAATTTCTCCCTAAGGTGGTTTCAGCGTTTCACATGAACCAACCTATTGTGGTGCGCTCCCTGGGTCAGATCACGACAATTCACAAAACGCTCCAATGGTAGGATATATGTTCATCCAAACTTGACCAGCAAAAGTCAGACAGACGTGGGTAAATTTCTTTTTTCTTCTATCTGAACACTCCACCAATTCACCATAACAGGTAATCCCCAAAAACCTGTTATGGTGAATTGGTGGAGTGTTCAGATAGAAGAAAAAAGAAATTTACCCACATCTGTCTGACTTTTGCTGGTCAAGTTTGGATGAACATATATCCTACCATTGGAGCGTTTTGTGAATTGTCGTGATCTGACCCAGGGAGCGCACCACAGCAACCCTAAGAATATTTTTAGAAACTGTGTAGGACTAAGGTGACTGTCCTGTCTGTTTGGTTGCTGCACCTTTGTATTGAAGTGCCATCTTTACACCTTTTTTCTTTGCAACCTATTGTGGTACCTGCGGCTACTAGGGACTTGGAGGACTCCAAGTTACTGGACGTAGTCAGGGCCCTGAAAATATATGTTTCCAGGACGGCTGGAGTCAGAAAATCTGACTCGCTGTTTATCCTGTATGCACCCAACAAGCTGGGTGCTCCTGCTTCTAAGCAGACGATTGCTCGTTGGATTTGTAGTACAATTCAGCTTGCACATTCTGTGGCAGGACTGCCACAGCCAAAATCTGTTAAAGCCCATTCCACAAGGAAAGTGGGCTCATCTTGGGCGGCTGCCCGAGGGGTCTCGGCTTTACAACTTTGCCGAGCAGCTACTTGGTCAGGGGCAAACACGTTTGCAAAATTTTACAAATTTGATACCCTGGCTGAGGAGGACCTGGAGTTCTCTCATTCGGTGCTGCAGAGTCATCCGCACTCTCCCGCCCGTTTGGGAGCTTTGGTATAATCCCCATGGTCCTTACGGAAGTCCCAGCATCCACTAGGACGTCAGAGAAAATAAGAATTTACTTACCGATAATTCTATTTCTCGTAGTCCGTAGTGGATGCTGGGCGCCCATCCCAAGTGCGGATTGTCTGCAATACTTGTATATAGTTATTGTTACAAAAAATCGGGTTGTTTATTGTTGTGAGCCATCTTTTTAGAGGCTCCTAAGTTTTATCATACTGTTAACTGGGTTCAGATCACAGGTTGTACGGTGTGATTGGTGTGGCTGGTATGAGTCTTACCCGGGATTCAAAATCCTTCCTTATTGTGTACGCTCGTCCGGGCACAGTATCCTAACTGAGGCTTGGAGGAGGGTCATAGGGGGAGGAGCCAGTGCACACCAGCTAGTCCTAAAGCTTTTACTTTGTGCCCAGTCTCCTGCGGAGCCGCTATTCCCCATGGTCCTTACGGAAGTCCCAGCATCCACTACGGACTACGAGAAATAGAATTATCGGTAAGTAAATTCTTATTTTCTAATAACGTAGCAAAACCCAACACAAGTTAAGTATCTTGTACATGTCATTATCATGGTGTACACTGTTTAGTACACCACATCATAAGTATTCTCGCTGCCAATCAGATGATTTCTCTTACATGGGCAGTAGCATCAGGTGTTTATTTTGAGAATCAGAGCTGCCTAACTGTTCAACTTAAGTGTAATTGTCACAAGCATCAACCACTGCATTAGCTGTGTGTTATGCCTTGGAGACCCTCCAGATTCCAGGATTCTGTGTGTTCTAGCATCAGGTGACCTTTTCTTTGTAGATTAATCTATACCATTTGCTGGATGCTGTGTGGCCAAACTGTTAATGTAGGTTTAAATGTTACGAAAGTAAACTCATTTCTGGCACAATTTCTCCTCCCATCTCAGAGCGACAATGGAATATGTGGATTCCTGGATTTGGATCAGAAGAGATCAGGCCATATAAAAAGGCGTGTACAACAGAGGCTCACAAACAGGTAACAGGATCGTCACTGACACTTTACAAAATCAGTCCGTATCAAGTTATAACAAGCTCTAAGACTATAACACTAAATGCAGGTCAAATGCGCAAGATACCCCCAAAATATTTCATATACTTGTGTACCAGGTGGAACAACAGGATTTTTAATGTGCCTTAGTGGACCATTGTTTTGTATAATTACTGAATAAAACCATATTTCCTCATGTATTTCAGTCACTGATAATATTGTGTGCAATCTGTCTTATATCCTCAACCCCATTGTCTTATATTAAAGCATTACTAATATCTTCAGTTATCTAGATCTTCTCCGTACATGATCCATAGCATTATCTTGCACTGTCCCAGGATGAACTGTTCTCTTCTAGTGTATCCAAAGTAAAGATTTTAAGTGGATATGGAAGGCAGATGAGTCCATGCATTTATAGATTACTGTAAAAAAGTAAAAGTACCCATTGTTCAGTCTTGAGATGAGGCATCACCCTGTTGAAGGACATAAATAATAATTTCTGTTATAATCACTGTTCTACATTTTCTGCTAGTAAAGGAAAACATTAGTCTATACATTACGAAGAATATATAAGGAAAGGATAAGAAAATAGTCTGTATGTAATGGTTGCTACTTTCAGATGATGAAACCTTTTCCTTTAGAAATTGTGTCGCCTCCTTAACAATAATTGAATCCATATTTGCCTACTATACTTCTTTCTTCCGCAGAGAATGGCTTTAATTAAGAAAACCCAGAAGAAGTAATGTTTCTGACTGGTGCATCCGTGCTTGGCACTCCTATTTGAACTCCTTCCTTCAGCAGGAAACTAGTGCAGTCACCACCTCTTCAGAGAAGAGCCTAATTGCTGGGACAGAAACATCTAGTAATGTGGACTTGGTTTTATTAGTCCTGCATTACAGAACCCTCTTGACAGGGACCGTGTTAAACTGTCTATACCTTTTGTATATATGAAAGAAAGGGACTCATTTGATTAAAGATTATTAATGTAATGAATGCTTCTGCTGGATCTTTATGTGGATTTATCACAGATAAAACACTGTGTGTCAGGAGAAAAAGTTGGAAAGCCACGTTGGATAACTATGCATAATAGTTGTGTGCTTACTGTAATGCTGTACTGGCTCCTGCAGGCTTCATTTGTATTCTCAACATGTACATAGTATGTTCTTCCTTTCCTTTGTCACCTCCCCTACTGAGCATCCTCCGCTGCTGTGCTCCACTGGTGACTGGTTCTCTTCTGTCGCAGCTCGGAGCAGCTCTCGGCATAGCAGGGAGAGTGCTGCAGAAACATTACTGCCAGTTCTTGCAGATGTCTCTAGATACGGAGCCTTTATGGAGTCTGCCAAAGTCTGTGCCTCCTCTCGGGTTACACTGCGCTGCTGCTGCATGTCACTTTTAGTTCCCAGTAGCAAGAAGAGTAGAGGCTGGGGCTGAGTACGCTCTGTTACTTCCTTATACCAACTTTCTATATGCTCAAAGGATTTCTGTGCAGTGAGATCGAAGAGAAGGATAACACAAGCAGCATTCCTGTAGTAGGAGCGTGTCACTGCCCTAGAAACAAGAGAGGGAAAGATCGATTGGTGCAATCTCTGCACAATGGAACAGCACAAATCAGTGTGTCTCTTATCTGTGTGTCCGGGCACCTTATTGAAGTGGGTTAACTTATTTAGATCACTTTTGTTACATGCCTTATTGCAACTTTTTAAACTCATGGCTTTTTCTTTCTGGCTTCTTTATGGTTTAGATTATTATTTTTTGTTGCCATAGGATAGAATGCAAAGCTGCTACTGAATGCAGTGTTATCCTATCATTATATTACTCCACATACATAGCACGTGATTTTGTGTCGCAATGATATTTAAAGCTGCAACACTATTTAATAGACTGACGTTTATTTTGTGCACCACTACAGATCACTTTTTTTTTTTTTTATTAAAATTATATTTTTACAATTTTGACAATAAACAGACATGTCCATAGACACTTACACGAACACCCACTAATGTATTCTTCCATATTAGATGCGTACACTTTAGAAATAAACACTGCATTTGGTATATACAGGAAACTCTGCATGAGTGGTGTTTGGGCCTCAGTTCCAGGTGCCCAATGCAACTTTCACAATTATCCCTGAAAATATCCACTTTTATCCTCACTCACATTCTGGTCCTGGTTCATACAAACACCATTCAACACAGGTCTACAGTAGAAAACCCTGTTAAGTATTACTAGAGCTTCCCAATCTAATTCATTTTGTGTGATATACCTGTATCATGAATCATGTTTGTGTTATGCACCTGTACCAAAATTTTGTGTCAAAATTTAAATAAACATAAAATAACACAAATTTTTATATAATTTCCAATTAAATTTCTCTATCCTTAACCTATGTACTTCAGTGTTTATATACAGCTCTTCAATGTTTTTCACCTCTCTTCTGAATAATGAAACATCCAGTTTAGCAGTATGAACACACAAATGTGTCCCAACACATTGGCTGGGAATCATTAATGTAAGAAATGTGCAGCCCTCCTGATTTCCAGTATACAATGCAGAGAGGGGTCATACAGTGTCCAGCATACAAAACATACCTACACTGTCCTTCCCAGCATTGAAATGATATTTACATCTGCACTAACTGAAGTAGGCTCGTATAACTTCAAGTATTTTTACACAGGATCTTCACTTTTGTTGTGATCTCATGTTTGGTTACATAGGGCACCACTCTGTTTCAAAAGTATGGGAACTTTGCATATACAGTACTGTATAAAAGTTTTGGGCAGGTGTGGAAAAAATGCTGCAAGTAAGAATGCTTTCAAATATAGAAGTGTTAATAGTTTATTCTGATCAATTAACAAAATGCAAAGTGAATGAACAGAAGAGAAATCTGAATCAAAACAGTATTTGGTGTGACCACCCTTTGCCTTCAAAACACCATCAATACTTTGGTACAGGTGAAACTCAGAAAATCAGAATATCGTGCAAAAGTTCATTTATTTCAGTAATTCAACTTAAAAGGTGAAACTAATATATAGACTCATTACATGCAAAGTGAGATATTTCAAGCTTTTATTTGCTACTAGCTGGAGTACCCGGTGTTGCCCGGGTTTTTAAGAATGTCTGTTTACAAAAATAAATGTAAATATACAGTATAAATAACATTGTAGCTAGCTGAATACCTGTGCATCGCTACGGAATGAGGATGGTAAATAAGAATGTTAGTTGTTAATTTACGTTGGTTGGAGATCTAGTATATAGGCATATCTTGATTCCCTGACGCACTTTGTGTAGTGGCCGGACCCCTTTTTGTTCCCAGAAGGGACCCTGCTCTTCCCACTATACAACTCTGTCTGTGTCTTCTTGCTGCCTCCATTCCCCTCCTCACATCATGTCAGTGCCCCTGTGAAATTATTGATTTATTTACAGTTTCTTATACAGCGCAGCACATTATGCATCTCCTGATATACTCTGTGCTTCTGGGGGACCGTGCTACTTCCACTATATAACGGTCAGTGTGTGGGTTCGTGCTACCTCCATTTCCCTCCTCACATCATGTCACTGGCCCTGTCACATGCAGCCCTGTCATCACTGACATCATGCTTGTCCTCATATAGTCTGTGCTGCTGGCCCACCCCTATGGGTGCTAGTGGTGTGTTACCCCCACAGTGTTTGTTCCCAGCTTGTAAGTCATATGTGTAGCAAGTTTGTTGTAAATTGCTCCAGGCATTCCAGAGTTATGCTGTCTGCTGAAATATTCAGTGCTGCTGCCTCACCACTAGGGGTGTCTTCCCCACAGTATTCCGAGATTGTAAGGCATATGTGTACCAAGTTTTTAGTACATTGCTCCAGCAATTCTGGAGTTATTCTGTTTGCTGATATACTCTGTGCTGCTGTCCCCCCCCCCCCTAGGGGTGCTAGGGATTTCAAATTGTTTTAGTTGCCTCGGCTGTGTTTCTCTGACGTCCTAGTGGATGCTGGGGACTCCGTCAGGACCATGGGGAATAGCGGCTCCGCAGGAGACAGGGCACAAAATTTAAAAGTTTGACCACTAGGTGGTGTGTACTGGCTCCTCCCCCTATGACCCTCCTCCAAGCCTTAGTTAGGTTTTTGTGCCCGTCCGAGCAGGGTGCAATCTAGGTGGCTCTCATAAAGAGCTGCTTAGAGTAAAAGTTTTGATAGTTTTATTATTTTCAGTGAGTCCTGCTGGCAACAGGCTCACTGCAACGAGGGACCTAGGGGAGAAGAAGTGAACTCACCTGCGTGCAGGATGGATTTGCTTCTTAGGCTACTGGACACTAGCTCCAGAGGGACGATCACAGGTACAGCCTGGATGGGTCACCGGAGCCGCGCCGCCGACCCCCTTGCAGATGCCGAAGTAAGAAGAGGTCCAGAAACCGGCGGCTGAAGGCTTTTCAGTCTTCATGAGGTAGCGCACAGCACTGCAGCTGTGCGCCATTGCGCTCAGGCACACTTCACACCGGCGGTCACTGAGGGTGCAGGGCGCTGGGGGGGGCGCCCTGGGCAGCAATGTTAATACCTTTCTGGCTAAAAAGAATACATCACATATAGTCCATGAGGCTATATGGATGTATTTCACCCCTGCCAGGTCTCAGAAAAACCGGGAGAAGAGCCCGCCGGAATAGGGGGCGGGGCCTATCTCCTCAGCACACAGCGCCATTTTCCTACACAGCTCCGCTGCTAGGAAGGCTCCCAGGCTCTCCCCTGCACTGCACTACAGAAACAGGGTAAAAAACAGAGAGGGGGGGCATTTTTTGGCGATATTATATATATTTAAGCAGCTATAAGGAAACAACACTTATATAAGGTTGTTCCTATATAATTATAGCGCTTTGGTGTGTGCTGGCAAACTCTCCCTCTGTCTCCCCAAAGGGCTAGTGGGGTCCTGTCTTCTATCAGAGCATTCCCTGTGTGTCTGCTGTGTGTCGGTACGTGTGTGTCGACATGTATGAGGACGATGTTGGTGTGGAGGCGGAGCAATTGCCGGTAATGGTGATGTCACCCCCTAGGGAGTCGACACCGGAATGGATGGCTTTGTTTATGGAATTACGTGATAATGTCAGCACGCTGCAAAAGTCGGTTGACGACATGAGACGACCGGCAAACCAGTTAGTACCTGTACAGGCGTCTCAAACACCGTCAGGGGCTGTAAAACGCCCTTTGCCTCAGTCGGTCGACACAGACCCAGACACGGACACCGAATCTAGTGTCGACGGTGAAGAAACGAACGTATTTTCCAGTAGGGCCACACGTTATATGATCACGGCAATGAAGGAGGCTTTGCATATCTCTGATACTGCAAGTACCACAAAAAGGGGTATTATGTGGGGTCTGAAAAAACTACCTGTAGTTTTTCCTGAATCAGAGGAATTGAATGACGTGTGTGATGAAGCGTGGGTTACCCCTGATAAAAACCGGTAATTTCAAAGAAGTTATTGGCGTTATACCCTTTCCCGCCAGAGGTTAGGGCGCGCTGGGAAACACCCCCTAGGGTGGACAAGGCGCTCACACGTTTATCCAAACAAGTGGCGTTACCGTCTCCTGATACGGCCGCCCTCAAGGATCCAGCTGATAGGAGGCTGGAAAATACTCTAAAAAGTATATACACACATACTGGTGTTATACTGCGACCAGCAATCGCCTCAGCCTGGATGTGCAGTGCTAGGGTGGCTTGGTCGGATTCCCTGACTGAAAATATTGATACCCTGGATAGGGACAGTATTTTATTGACTATAGAGCAATTAAAGGATGCATTCCTTTATATGCGAGATGCACAGAGGGATATCTGCACTCTTGCATCAAGAGTAAGTGCGATGTCCATATCTGCCAGAAGAAGTCTATGGACACGACAGTGGTCAGGCGATGCGGATTCCAAACGGCATATGGAAGTATTGCCGTATAAAGGGGAGGAATTATTTGGGGTCGGTCTATCGGATTTGGTAGCCACGGCAACAGCCGGGAAGTCCACCTTTTTACCTCAAGTCCCCTCCCAGCAGAAAAAGACGCAGTCTTTTCAGCCGCAGTCCTTTCGTTCCTATAAGAACAAGCGAGCAAAAGGACATTCATATTTGCCCCGAGGCAAAGGAAAGGGTAAGAGACTGCAGCAAGCAGCCCCTTCCCAGGAACAGAAGTCCTCCCCGGCTTCTGCAAAGGCCTCAGCATGACGCTGGGACCTTACAAGCGGACTCAGGGGTGGTGGGGGGTCGCCTCAAGAATTTCAGCGCACAGTGGGCTCACTCGCAGGTGGACCCCTGGATCCTGCAGGTAGTATCTCAGGGTTACAGGTTGGAATTCGAGAAGTCTCCCCCTCGCCGGTTCCTAAAATCTGCTTTGCCAACGTCTCCCTCAGACAGGGCGACGGTATTGGAAGCCATTCACAAGCTGTATTCTCAGCAGGTGATAATCAAGGTACCCCTTCTACAACAGGGAAAGGGGTATTACTCCACGCTATTTGTGGTACCGAAGCCGGACGGCTCGGTAAGACCTATTCTAAATCTGAAATCTCTGAACCTGTACATACAAAGATTCAAGTTCAAGATGGAGTCACTCAGAGCAGTGATAGCGAATCTGGAAGAAGGGGATTTTATGGTGTCCTTGGACATCAAGGATGCTTACCTTCATGTCCCAATTTGCCCTTCACACCAAGGGTACCTCAGGTTCGTGGTACAAAACTGTCATTATCAGTTTCAGACGCTGCCGTTTGGATTGTCCGCGGCACCCAGGGTCTTTACCAAGGTAATGGCCGAAATGATGATCCTTCTTCGAAGAGAAGGCGTATTAATTATCCCTTACTTGGACGATCTCCTGATAAGGGCAAGATCCAGAGAACAGCTGGAGGTCGGAGTAGCACTAACTCAAGTAGTGCTCCAACAGCACGGGTGGATTCTGAATTTTCCAAAATCCCAACTGATCCCGACGACACGTCTGCTGTTCCTAGGGATGATTCTGGACACTGTTCAGAAAAAGGTATTTCTTCCGGAGGAGAAAGCCAGGGAGTTATCCGAACTCGTCAGGAACCTCCTAAAACCAGGGACAGTGTCTGTGCATCAATGCACAAGAGTCCTGGGAAAAATGGTGGCTTCTTACGAAGCGATTCCATTCGGCAGATTCCATGCACGAATTTTTCAGTGGGATCTGCTAGACAAATGGTCCGGATCGCATCTGCAGATGCATCAGCGGATAAAATTGTCGACAAGGACAAGGGTCTCTCTGCTATGGTGGTTGCAGAGTGCTCATCTGTTAGAGGGCCGCAGATTCGGCATACAGAACTGGGTCCTAGTGACCACGGATGCCAGCCTGAGAGGCTGGGGAGCGGTCACACAAGGAAGAAACTTCCAGGGCGTGTGGTCAAGCCTGGAAACGTCTCTTCACATAAATATACTGGAACTAAGAGCAATCTACAATGCTCTAAGCCTGGCAAAACCTCTGCTTCAGGGTCAGCCGGTGTTGATCCAGTCGGACAACATCACGGCAGTCGCCCACGTAAACAGACAGGGCGGCACAAGAAGCAGGAGGGCAATGGCAGAAGCTGCAAGGATTCTTCGCTGGGCGGAAAATCATGTGATAGCACTGTCAGCAGTGTTCACCACATGATTGTAGTCCATTGGGAAAGACCAATGGTGGACATGATGGCGCCCCGCCTCAACAAAAAACTGGACCGGTATTGCGCCAGGTCAAGAGACCCTCAGGCAATAGCTGTGGACGCTCTGGTAACACCATGGGTGTACCAGTCAGTGTATGTGTTCCCTCCTCTGCCTCTGATACCCAAGGTACTGAGAATTATACGGCAAAGGGGAGTAAGAACGATACTAGTGGCTCCGGACTGGCCAAGAAGGACTTGGTACCCGGAACTTCAGGAGATGCTCACGGAAGATCCGTGGCCTCTACCTCTAAGAAGGGATCTGCTTTAGCAGAGACCGTGTCTATTCCAAGACTTACCGCGGCTGCGTTTGACGGCATGGCGGTTGAACGCCGGATCCTAAGGGAAAAAGGCATTCCGGAAGAGGTCATCCCTACCCTGGTCAAAGCCAGGAAGGAGGTGACTGCACAACATTATCACCGCATTTGGAGAAAATATGTTGCATGGTGTGAGGCCAGAAAGGCCCCGACAGAGGAATTTCAACTGGGTCGATTCCTACATTTCCTGCAAACAGGATTATCTATGGGCCTCAAATTAGGGTCCATTTAAGGTTCAAATTTCGGCCCTGTCGATTTTCTTCCAGAAAGAATTGGCTTCAGTTCCTGAAGTCCAGACTTTTGTAAAAGGAGTACTACATATACAGCCCCCGGTTGTGCCCCCAGTGGCACCGTGGGATCTCAATGTAGTTTTGGATTTTCTCAAATCCCATTGGTTTGAGCCACTCAAATCGGTAGATTTGAAATATCTTACATGGAAAGTAACCATGCTACTGGCCCTGGCTTCAGCCAGGAGAGTGTCGGAATTGGCGGCTTTATCGTATAAAAGCCCATATCTGATTTTCCATTCGGACAGGGCAGAATTGAGGACGCGTCCTCATTTTCTGCCTAAGGTGGTATCAGCGTTTCACCTGAACCAGCCTATTGTGGTGCCTGCGGCTACTAGCGATTTGGAGGATTCCAAGTTGCTGGACGTTGTCAGAGCATTGAAAATATATATTTCAAGGACGGCTGGAGTCAGAAAATCTGACTCGCTGTTTATACTGTATGCACCCAACAAGCTGGGTGCTCCTGCTTCTAAGCAGACGATTGCTCGTTGGATTTGTAGCACAATTCAACTGGCACATTCTGTGGCAGGCCTGCCACAGCCTAAATCTGTCAATGCCCACTCCACAAGGAAGGTGGGCTCATCTTGGGCGGCTGCCCGAGGGGTCTCGGCATTACAACTCTGCCGAGCAGCTACGTGGTCAGGGGAGAACACGTTTGTAAAATTCTACAAATTTGATACCCTGGCTAAGGAGGACCTGGAGTTCTCTCATTCGGTGCTGCAGAGTCATCCGCACTCTCCCGCCCGTTTGGGAGCTTTGGTATAATCCCCATGGTCCTGACGGAGTCCCCAGCATCCACTAGGACGTCAGAGAAAATAAGAATTTACTCACCGGTAATTCTATTTCTCGTAGTCCGTAGTGGATGCTGGGCGCCCATCCCAAGTGCGGATTGTCTGCAATACTTGTACATAGTTATTGTTACAAAAAAATCGGGTTGTTTATTGTTGTGAGCCATCTTTTCAGAGGCTCCTACGTTATCATACTGTTAACTGGGTTCAGATCACAAGTTGTACGGTGTGATTGGTGTGGCTGGTATGAGTCTTACCCGGGATTCAAAATCCTTCCTTATTGTGTACGCTCGTCCGGGCACAGTATCCTAACTGAGGCTTGGAGGAGGGTCATAGGGGGAGGAGCCAGTACACACCACCTAGTGGTCAAACTTTTAAATTTTGTGCCCTGTCTCCTGCGGAGCCGCTATTCCCCATGGTCCTGACGGAGTCCCCAGCATCCACTACGGACTACGAGAAATAGAATTACCGGTGAGTAAATTCTTATTTTTAATACGCTCGTATGTAAAATTTCACGATCATAGCTTGTAAACTGTGGATTTGTATAGAAAGACAGAAGGACAAATTTTCGCTTTCATATAGTAGATCATTTTGATTGTGGTTTACAGCTTAAGAAAACCCCAAATCCAAAATCTCAGAAAATTAGAATACTACATAAAATCAATTAAAAAAGGATTTTAAATACAGAAATGTCTGCCCTCTGAAAAGTATAATCATGCATATGTACTCAGTCTGGGTCCCTTTTGCATAAATTACTACCTCAATGCGGCGTGGCATGGATTTTATCAGCCTGTGGCACTGCTGAGGTGTTATGGAAGACCAGGATGCTTCAATAGCGGCCTTCAGCTCTTCTGCATTGCTCGGTCTCATGTCTCTCATCTTTCTCTTGGCAATGCCCCATATAGAGACTGGAGAGGATTGTCAGGAAAAGGCCATTCAAAAGTGTGGGGGAGCTTCACAAGGAGTGGACTGAGGCTGGAGTTAGTGCATCAAGAGCCACCACACAGAGATGGATCCTGGACTTCAAATGTCGTATTCCTCTTGTCAAGCCGCTCCTGAAGAACAAACGACGTCAGAAGCGTCTTACCTGGGCTAAAGAAAAAAAAGAACTGGCCTGTTGCTCAGTGGTCCAAAGTCCTCTCTTCTGATAGCAAATTTTGCATCTCATTTGGAAACCAAGGTCCCAGAGTATGGAGGAAGAATGGAGAGGCACACAATCCAAGATGCTTGAAGTCCAGTGTGAAGTTTCCACAGTCTGTGTTGATTTGGAGAGCCATGTCATCTGCTGGTGTTGGTCCACTGTGCTTTATTAAGTCCAGAGTCAACGCAGCCATCTACCAGGACATTTTAGAGCTCTTCATGCTTCCTTCAGCAGACAAGCTTTATGGAGATGCAGACTTCATTTTCCATCAGGACTTGGCACCTGCCCACACTGCCAAAAGTATCAACACCTGGTTCAATGACCGTGGGATTACTGTGCTGGATTGGCCAGCAAACTCTCCTGACCTGAAACCCACAGAGTATCTATGGGGCATTGCCAAGAGAAAGATGAGACATGAGACCGAACAATGCAGAAGAGCTGAAGGCCGCTATTGAAGCATCCTGGTCTTCCATAACACCTCAGCAGTGCCACAGGCTGATAGAATCCATACCACGCCGCATTGAGGCAGTAATTCAGAGTACATATGCATGATTATACTTTTCAAAGGGACGACATTTCTTTATTTAAAATCTTTTTTTTTAAATTGATTTTATGTAGTAGTCTAATTTCTCTTGCGGCACTTAAGGATTTAATAGTGTGTGCTGGCTCCTCCCTCTATGCCCCTCTTACCAGACTCAGTATAGAAAATGTGCTTGGAGGAGCCAGTCACAGCTAGGGGAGCTCTTAGGAGTTTTTCTAGTTTTATTGTTTTCTGAGTTTGTTAGGTTACAGGAAGGCTGCTGGCAACAGCCTCCCTGCTTCGTTGGACTTAGGGGGTAGTAGGAACCAATTCTTGAAGTTTAATGGTTCTCTATCTCCGCTGCCAGGACACTGAGCTCCTGAGGGTGCTGATCGCAAGCCCACGAGGCGACCGCTCACTCCCGCAGCACGGCCGCCACCCCCTAACAGAGCCAGAAGAAAGAAGAGTGGTGAGTACAGCGCCGGCGGGAATGGCGGCACAAGGCTGGGAGCGCAGCTCTGACAGGCTGCGCTCCGACAGGCTCAGCAACACACTGGGTTGGCGCTTGAGGGGCATCCTGAGCCAGCGCAATTCACCCTAAACTGGTCACTTGGCTAACAGGCTAATCCCTGCAGTTAGCAACAAACACCTCAGGCCAGTATAAACAACTTAGTGCGGGAAGCCGCGCGCCATTGCAAGGGGCAGGGCTTACTCTCAGCGGATCCAGCACTCACCAGCGCCATTTTCTCCCTGCAGATCACAGTACAGGGAGCGCTGCTCTCCAGATAACTCCAGCTATACCTATGCAGTACCAGGGCGTTATAGACAGGGGGGAGTGTGGTAACAGTACTAACTACCCTATTAAGGTTAGTTGGTCAGCGCTGGGCTTTTATCATAATAACTGCCTACTGGGGCGCTGTGTGGCTGGCTCATTATACTCTGTGACTCTCTGAAGGTACTCTGGGGGAAACTGTGACATTTTCCTGTGTGTGTGTGTATATATAGCTCACATTACCATGTCTAAGGACTCTGTGTCTTGTGCTACAGAGTGTTTATCTTCTCCTGAAGAGTCTCTTCCATGTACTCAGGACTGCAACGTGCTTTCCCAGCCTTCTGAATCCGAACCCCCATGGATGGATTCTTTAAGGGGAATGATATCCCAGATTTCAACAAGGTGGTCATATTATGAGAAAGAAACGCAGTTTTTGAGAAAATCTGTGGAGGGTTTGACATACTCAGCCCCCGCTGCTTCGTCTAATAACCCCCCTACGTACCCACAAAAACGAACACTTGCCCAGATAATGCAAGCTGACACTGATACCGACTCTGATACAGGGTACGGTGATGGGGATATGCAAGGGGGGGGATGCATCACTTGCTAAGGAGGTGCAACTAATGATTGAAGCCATTAGGGACATTTTACATATTACTGAGAAGGTACCTGAGCAGGTAGAGGAATCTTATTTTACAGAAAGTAAGAAATCCTTGCTTACCTTCCCGGCTTCTACGGAGTTAAACTCTGTTTGGAAAACCCAGAGAAAAAAATTCCAGATCCCAAAAAGGGTTCTTATTGCTTTCCCTTTCCCTGAAGAGGACAGAAAAAAAGTGGGAAAACCCCCCTATTGTAGATGCTTCTGTGTCTAGATTGTCAAAGAAGGTGGTTTTACCTGTCCCTGGTTCAACCGCTTTAATAGAGCCGGCTGACTGCAAGATTGACACTATGCTCAAATCACTCTACACAGCTACTGACGTAGCTTTAAGACCCACTATTGGTTGTGCGTGGATTTCTAAAGCTTTAGTAAAGTGATCAGGCACGTTACTAGAAGACTTATACTATGGATAGGAGTGACATTTGAATTGTTTTTGCGTCACATACAGGATTCTGCGGGTTTCATGGTGGAGGCCATGAAGGACCTTGGCATGCTGAATGCAAGGGCTACTTCCATGGCAGTCTTGGCACACAGAGGACTCTGGCTACGCCAATAGACTGCGGATGCAAAATCCAAGAAAAGTGTGGAGAACCTACCCTTCACAGGTCAGGCTCTGTTTGGGGACGTACTGGATGCATGGATCTCCACGGCAACTGCAGGTAAGTCAACCTTTCTTCCCTCAGCAGCGCCACCACCTAGGAAATCTTATCCTACGTCTACACTGCAGTCCTTTCGGACTGCGAAAGTTAGAAAATCCAAAACCACTTCCACTTTCTTTAGAGGTGGTCGGGGAAAATCCAGAAAACCTGCACCAACAGGTTCTTGGGACCAGAAACCAGGTTCTGCTTCCAGAAAAGTCTTCAGCATGACGGTGGACCTCCCAGCCTGGAGATCGGGCAGGTGGGAGCGAGACTAATGAATTTCAGTCACGTCTGGGCGTCATCATGCCTAGACCCCTGGGTAAAAGATATTGTTACCCAGGGGTACAAACTGGAGTTTCAAGTGCTCCCACCTCACAGTTTCTTGAAATCAGGCTTACCAGCTTTGCTGACAGAAAGTGCTATCCTATAGTAAGTCATTAAAAAATTGGTTCAAACAAATGTAATTGTTCCAGTTCCACCTCACTAAAAACACAAGGGTTATTACTCAAACCTGTTTCTGGTACCGAAACCGGACGGTTTGGTAAGGCCGATATTAAATCTAAAGTCATTGAACCCCTACTTGAGGGAATTCAAATTGAAGATGGAGTCTCTGAGAGCGGTGATCTCAGGTCTGGAGGAGGGGGAATTCCTGGTATCCCTGGATACCAAGGATGTGTACCTTCACATTCCGATCTGGCCGCCTCACCAGGCTTATCTAAGATTTGCGCTGCTGGACTGTCACTATCCATTCCAGGCGCTGCCATTTGGCCTCGCCACAGCACCGAGGGTGTTCACCAAGGTCATGGCAGAGATGATGCTACTCCTCTGCAAGCAGGGAGTGAACATAATTCCCTATCTGGACGATCGCTGATAAAAGCATCTTCCAGGGAGAGACCGTTACAGACTATTGCTCTCTCGACTACTACCGGATCATGGGTGGATCCTGAACCTTCCAAAGTCACATTTGGAGCCGACAAGGAGACTGCCCTTCCTGGAGATGATACTCAACACGGAAGTGCAGAAGGTCTTTCTACCGGTGGAGAAAGCATTGGTGATCCAATCAATGGTCCAGGATGTCCTGAAGCCTGGCCGGGTATCGGTTCATCAGTGCATTCGCCTTCTGGGGAAGATGGTAGCCTCCTACGAGGCTCTACAGTACGGAAGATTTCATGCAAGGTCCTTCCAACTGGATCTCCTGGACAAATGGTCGGGATCGGTGGCTACAAGCTTCTCACCTTCTTGAAGGCCGCAGGTTCAGGATTCAGAACTGGATCCTTCTAACCACGGATGCAAGTCTCAGAGGTTGGGGAGCAGTCACCCAAGGGGAAAACTGGAATCCATCCTTCCGATAAACATTCTGGAACTAAGGGCCGTATACAACGGCCTTCTACAAGCGACACATCGGCAAGATCAGGCCATTCAGGTTCAGTCGGACAATGTAACGGCAGTGTCCTACATAAACCGACAGGGCGGAACGAAGAGCAGAGCGGCAATGTCGGAGGTAACAAGAATCCACCTCTGGGCAGAAAAGCATGCGGTGGCGCTGTTGACAATCTTGATTCCGGGAGTGGACAACTGGGAAGCGGACTTCCTAAGCAGAGGCCTCCACTCGGAGGGGTTCACAGAGGTAACAAGTCAATGGGGTGTACCTCAAATAGACATGATGGCCTCCCGCCTCAACAAGAAGCTTCGGAGGTACTGTTCCAGGTCGAGAGACCCACGCCCTAGTAACTCCGTGGGTGTTCCAGTCAGTGTATGTGTTCCCTCCACTTCCACACATCCCAAGGATTCTCAAACTAATAAAAAGAACAAGAGTTCAGGCGATCCTCATTGCTCCGGACTGGCCAAGGAGGCCTTGGTACGCGGATCTTCTGGAATTACTGCTGGAGGATCCGAGGCCTCTTCCTCTTTGCGAGGACCTTCTTCAACGGGGGCCGTTCGCCTCTCAAGACAGCATGGAGGTTGAACGCCAGATCTTGGCTCAGAAGGGCATTCTGAACAAGGTCATTCCTACTCTGATCCATGCTAGGAAGGGAGTAACGTTTAAACATTACCATCGGATTTGGAAAAAGTATGTGTCTTGGTGTGAATCCAAGAAGTTTCCTACGGTGGAGTTTCAACTAGGACGGTTTCTCTTTCTGCAAGCAAGTGTGGATGTGGGCCTACACTTGGGTCCTTGGATGTTGTGAGGGCTTTGAAAATATTTGTGAATAGAACTTCTCGTCACAGGAAGTCTGACGCTCTGTTTGTCCTTTTATGATCCCAACAAGGTTGGGTGTCCTGCTTCTAAGCAGACGATTTCCCGCTGGATCAGGTTTACTATCCAGCATGCTTATTCTACGGCAGGCTTGCCGTGTCCAAAATCTGCTCAGGCCCACTGTACTCGTAAAGTGGGTTCTTCCTGGGCGGCTGCCCGCAGTGTCTCGGCTTTACAGCTTTGCCGAGCAGCTACTTGGTCAGAGTCGAACACGTTTGCTAAGTTCTACAAGTTTGATACTTTGGCCGCTGAGGACCTACAGTTTGGTCAGTCAGTTCGGCAGGAACCTCAGCACTCTCCCTCCCGTACTGGGAGCTTTGGTACATCCCCATGGTACTAAATGGAACCCCAGCATCCTCTAGGACGTAAGAGAAAATAGGATTTTAATTACCTACCGGTAAATAATTTTCTCGTAGTCCGCAGGGGATGCTGGGCGCCCGCCCAGTGCTTCGTTTTCCTGCATTGTTACTTGGTTAAGTATTTTTGGTTCAGTCATTGCTGAATCGTTTCAGTTTGGTTAGCTTGGCTTTCCTTTTGTTGTGTCAGCTGGTGTGAATCTCACCACTATCTGTGTATTTCCTTCTCTAGAAATATGTCCGTCTCCTCGGGCACAGTTTCTAGACTGAGTCTGGTAGGAGGGGCATAGAAGGAGGAGCCAGCCCACACTATTAAACTCTTAAAGTGCCCATGGCTCCCAAGGGACCCGTCTATACCCCATGGTACTAGTATAACCCCAGCATCCTCTACGGACTACGAGAAAAGGATTTACCGGTAGGTAATTAAAATCCTATTTTTTGGAGCAACTCTGCAATGAGGTTGTTCCAGACATCTTGGAGAACTAACCACAGATCTTCTGTGGATGTAGGCTTGCTCAAATCCTTCTGTCTATTCATGTAATACCAGACAGACTCGAAGTTGAGATCAGTGCTATTTGGAGGACATTATCACTTCCAGGACTCCTTGTTCTTTACGCTGAAGATAGTTATTAATGACATTGCCTCCAAATGTATTCTGCAGCAGGACAACAACCCCAAACATACAGCCAGTGTCATTAAGAACTATCTTCAGTTTTCTGTATCTTTAATAAAAATACTTCAGTTTAAAAAAACACACAAAAAAAACTATCCAGCATAAAGAAGAACAAGGAGTCTGGGAAGTGATGATATGGTCCCCAAATATCCCTGAGCTCAACATCGAGTCTGTCTGGGGTTACATGAAGAGACAAAAGGATCTGAGCAAGCCTACATCCTCAGAATATCTGTGGTTAGTCCTCCAAGATGTTTGGAACAACCTCTCTGCAGAGTTGGTCCAAAAAACGATATGCAAATGTACCTTAAACTATTGATGCTGTTTTGAAGGCAAAGGGATGTCACAACAAATACTGATTTGATTTATATTTCTCTTCTGTTCATTCACTTAGTTTATTTGTATCAATTAACAAAATGCAATGAACACTTCTTTTTTTTTAATTCAATACTTTTTTATTGATTTTCTGTTTTCCATTAAACAAAATTACAAAGAAAAAACAACACAAACCCACAACAGATCCCCAACCCAGGGAATGCGCAGATTCCCATGTCCAGTAGGGACCAGTCAACACAGTTATCACAGTAAACAGGTGCAGGCTTACAATCCGAGACATAAATGAAAAGTTATAAGCAATATCACATGTTAACATGAAGCTTACAGAACAATTTATGCTGTACATGGTCGTCTATGGCAACATCATAAATATTGAGCTGAACACAGAGCTATAGCACTGGCACGGGAATGGCTAACCGCGGGCGCCAGGGGACATGTAGCCCTCAGTAGCGGGTGCTCAGACGCCCCGGGTCCCAGAGAGCGGGGACTCAAGCCATCTACCCCACAGGTCCTGATATTTTTTCTCCGCTTTCCTAGCTAAGTATACATATTTCTCATGAGAGGCCGTATCATTTACAAGTGAGACCCAGGACCGTAGTGTGGGCGCATCCTTGGCTAGCCAAAGCCTGGCAATACACACCTTAGCTAGGCCACACAGATTAATTACATATCGTTTGGCAGGGGGGTCCAGGGCATCCTCCTCCACAGCAGATAATACACATGTCGTCGGGGAGCATACAGACGAGGGAATACCCGTTGACATCAGGGCGTCAGCAACACCCGACCAGAATACGGCTACCTTAGGACATAGCCAGATAATGTGCCAAAAGTCTGCGTCCAGACTATCGCACTTAGGACATCTGGAGGAGTTGGTACCCCCTATGTGTCGCAAACGCACCGGCGTCATATATACTCTGTGTATTATAAACAGTTGGATTTGTTGATATCTAGTGGTGGTAGTGGATAATCGTGGAGAACATAAAGCACCCTCCCAGATCTCATCAGAGATGGCACCCAAGTCAGATTCCCACTTGTTCCTGAGAAGGGACAACGGGTCAGAGTAGTGAGACCGAAGCATGCTTGTATAAATGTTGGACACCAAATGCCCGCTTCCCAGGGACTGCAGGAGAGACTTGACCGGGGAGTCAGCAATCATTGGAGGAGTATCGGGAAATTGTGCGTTAAGTGCATGTCGCAGCTGCAGGTATCTGTAGAAATGTGAAGAGGGTATACTGTAATCCTGTTGAAGCTGCAGGAAGGACCTCAGTATACCATCGTTATATAAGTGTCCCAGGGACGTCACTCCCCACCTCCCCCACACCGCCCCAGTCCGCAGCGAAGCCAATTCTGGGAAGCCAAGGGCATTGTCCAGAGGAGTATCAGGGTCAATACCCTGGCCTAGTAGGATGACATGTACCTGTTTCCATATGAGGACGGCCTGTCTTATTATAGGGATCTTGGACAAGTTAGGGTTCCCACAAAGAAGCATCTGTAATGGAGTGCCGGCAGGGTAGACCTGCAAAAGCATTTGTGAGTGTATAGTGAGAGCATCCGGGGCATTCACCCACTCCCATATATGTACCAACTGCGCAGCATAATAATAAAATCGAAATATAGGGAGAGCTAAGCCTCCCAGAACTTTCGGCCTGGAAAGGACGTCAAGTCTCAACCGTGCTCTCCTGCTGGCCCATATTAAAGAAGAGAGCAAACTGTCAATCTGTCTAAATGTCTTCAAGTTAATATATATAGGGGATTGCTGGAGAACATAAAGGAGTTTTGGCAAATATACCATTTTTACCAAATTGACCCTGCCAGTAACAGTGAGGGGCAAGGACCCCCAAACCCTGACCTTCGAGCGAAGATACCTCATCTGCGGCATGATATTAAGGGAAACATAGGTACAAGGGTCATTCGATACCCATATACCTAGGTATTTGAAAGACTCTACCCATTTAAGGGGGGTTTGGATCACTGAGGCTTCCGTGACCGGGCCTCTAAGTGGAGTAATGGTGGATTTATCCCAGTTAATTTTGAGCCCGGAGAATCGTCCATAGTCCGTTATTAAGTCAAGGAGTTTAGGTAAGGAGGAAACGTAGTCGTCCACAAAGAGCAACAGGTCATCAGCGTATAACGCTATCCTGTCCTCTCTTGCGCCAACCCTAATACCCACAACATCCCGAGTTGCCCTAATCAAACATGCTAGTGGCTCAATAGCAATGGCAAACAGAGTCGGGGACAGAGGGCAGCCCTGCCTCGTTCCCCTGGATAGGGGGAAGGAGTCCGAAACAAACCCGTTCACCGAGACTCTGGCCATGGGCTGAAAGTATAATAATTTAACATAATTGATAAAGTTGGGGCCCACACCAAATCTATTCATAGCCTCCCAGAGGAAGGCCCACTCCACCGAATCAAAGGCCTTTGCGGCATCTAAGGAGACTATAACGGCAGAGCAGTCCTCCTCCCGAGAAACTTGGAAATGAGTGAACAGGCGCCTCAAATTCACAGCAGTGGACTTGCCCGGCATGAAGCCCGTTTGG
Organism: Pseudophryne corroboree; assembly: GCF_028390025.1. Taxonomy (NCBI): domain Eukaryota; kingdom Metazoa; phylum Chordata; class Amphibia; order Anura; family Myobatrachidae; genus Pseudophryne; species Pseudophryne corroboree. The sequence continues at coordinate 598,362,472 of NC_086445.1, forward strand.
TCAGGGTGAATAATTTGAGAGATAACCCGGCCAAGTCTGGAAGCTAGAACCTTGGCCAGGATTTTAATATCCGTGGGCAGCAGGGAAATAGGACGGTAGGATTCAACCCTCCTGGGGTCCTTATCTGGCTTGGGAATCACTATAATCAAAGCCTCCGCCATAGACGGGGGAAGCGCACTTTGGGCAAAAATTTCACTGAACAACTCAAGCAACCGAGGGGCAAAGAATTTTGTATGTTTCTTGTACAGTTCTGATGGGATGCCATCAAGGCCAGGGGCCTTACCATCGGGGGAGGCAGAGATCGCAAGCTCAATCTCCTCCACCGACAAAGGAGCGTCTAGAAGGGCCCTGGCCTCACTGGAGATATGGGGCAAGTGGACTCCATCCAAGTAGTCACACAGTTCTACTGGGGAACAGGTCAATTTAGAACTATATAGTGCCTGATAGTATGAGACAAATTCCGCCACGATCTGTGGGGTGCGGTCCAGCACCGACCCAGCTGAATCCAAAATCTCCACTACAGTATGAGAGGAACGGTCACCCCTTGCAAGATTGGCCAAATAAGAACCTGGTCTATCCCCAGTAGCATATTGGACATGCGAGGAGAAGAGAAGTCTATGCTGGGTTTTCCCCCACAGGTAATCCTTCCATTCACCCTGCGCATGGAGCCACACCAACTTAGAGGCGTCCAAGCCATCCCGCACATACGTCACCTCTGAAGCAACCACCCGGGCCTCCAAATCAGACTCATGTTTTTTGAAGGAGGATTTAAGACTCCCCACCCGTTTAATCAATGTTCCTCTCAAGAAAGCCTTGAAAGTGTCCCATAACAGAGTCACGTCCGAGGTGTCATCATGCATAACAAAGAATTCTAACCAGCTAGCCTCCAATTCGGATCCCTCACCCATATGCGTCAGCCAAAAGGGATTAAATTTCCACACTGCTTGGCCTCGCTGACAGTTTAAGTCAATATGTAACGATATAGGGGAGTGATCCGAGATACCCCTAGTCTCATATTTGACACTTTGAACTTTGGGCAAAAGCTCCCGGGACAGAAGAGCCAGATCTATCCTAGAGAAGGAAGAGTGAGAGCATGAAAAGCATGAGTATTGCCTCAAATCAGGATTCCTCAATCTCCAGGGGTCAATCAGACCCAACTCCGAAACAGTATCTGCAAATGGGGAATGCTTGGGCCGTGGATTGGAGGACGCCCCGGACAACCTATCCAACTCGTGATTTAAAACGTTGTTGAAGTCCCCCATACAGATAACAGTTATCCCAGGGGAAGCGGCCATAAAGGCAGACGCCTTTTTAAGAACGTCGTGCGAGTATGGAGGGGGCACATACACAGCCAGCAATAACAAGGGGACGGAGTTAATTCTGCACTTAAGAAATACATATCTACCCCATTGATCCGTTTGCACAGAATCAAGCGCAAAGGGGACAGACTTCCTAATTAGGATCGACACTCCCCGGGACGCTGCAGTATACATAGAATGGTAAGCCCAGCCCACCCATGGTTTTTTAAGGGACATAATCTTGGTACCCAGTAAGTGGGTTTCCATCAGGCAAATAATATCCGAAGCATAAAGCTTAATCTGTCGAAGGATCAAGGAGCGTTTAATTTTGTCATTGATCCCCCGCACGTTCCACGACAGTAACTTAACCAAAGCCATAGCAGAGCATAGTTGTAATATTGCAGAGCGCCCGCGGCCAGCCAACGCCAGTGAACATCAAAGAAGATATGCCCGCAATTAGTTGCAACATAGACCTAGCAGAAATAAGCACATTGCACAGCAAAAGATAAAAACACATCAATACTAACAGTCTAAAGTAACCCCCACCCCCACCCCGTATACCACCTACAACTAGCAGCATACCTGGTTCCCAAACAAGAAAACACCCTAAATACTAACAATAACAGCTAAGGCAGAGAGCACCGTAACATACTCCGCCAATACCGACCAAGATCAAATTTCTATATCTACTAAAGGGGCCAAGAATATAATGACCTTAAGACAGGAGAATCCCCCAGCTAAACTCAAAACAAAACCAATCCCCCCCCTGGGCCGTTACACCCACCCCAACTGAATAACCGTCTACCCCTTAAAGACTTTATGGCAGAGCAATCACCGAGAGCCTAAGGCCCAAGATCAGCGTAGAGGCAACGTCTAACAGTCGCCCGTCTCCACAGAGCCATCCACTCCCAGTGAAGGCCCATAAGGGCTGCAGAAAGCCCTAACATGAGCAACATAGCAGCACATGACAAACAGTAGCGTATGGACTAGCTGAGAAAACACATACAGGATTGCAACCAGCGGCCACCGCTCCCCAAGCCGGAAAGCGTCTAACCAGCCAAACTGACATCTCGCAGGGAGCCACAAATAACATATCTACAAACAACTATACATCCTTCCCAAGCCAATATAATCATAACATAGCAGGCATAAAAGAAACAGTATACTTGCAAATAGAGAGAACAAATGCATAAGTTCAATCAGCGGCTAATGCCCGCCGTGCCGGAAAGCGTCCATCCAGCCACACTGATGCTTCACGAGGGGTCATGAAGAATTTTGTTTCACCATCCGAGACCACCCGCAATTTAGACGGAAAGAGCATGGCATAGGGGATATTCAGTTCACGCAGCCTGCGCTTCACAGGGACAAACTGAGCTCTGTCCTTTTGGACGTCGACAGCAAAATCCGGAAAAACTGAAACCGGGGAACCGTTCCACTTAAGGGGACCCCTAGTACGGGCCAGTCTCAGAATCACATCTCTATCCCGATAGTGAAGGAGTTTGGCAATAAACGTACGAGGAGGCGCCCCTGGAGGTAACGGGCGCATCGGGACCCTATGGGCTCGTTCCACTGCAAAGTGTGAGGTGAACTCCTCCGGTCCAAACGCATCCAGAAGCCACCGTTCAAGAAATTTTTCTGGGGAGGCACCCTCCTCTTTTTCCGGGAGTCCGACGAAACGGACATTGTTTCGCCGCAATCTCCCCTCCATATCGGTCATCTTTTTATGTACCTCCATCATCTGAGACTCCAGAGCAGAGGTGCGTCTACCGAGAGGCGTAATTGTGTCTTCCAGCGTGGAGGTGCGCGTCTCAACTTCACCGACCCTCTCTCGCACCCGCTGAAGGTCTTGGTGTATAATGGATAAGTCCGCCTGGACCTGACCGATCCTGTCGGCCAAGCGGGCTTCACTGGCCGTAACCGCATCCAGCACCTTTTGCAAAGCAGCATCGGTGGCCTCCACAGATGAGGAGCTAGCTGACGGAGAAGGCGGTGCCGAGGTAGACCGCACCTCCCCCCCCTGTTGGGACCGTGTCGGCGGATTTCTGGCATACTTCTCCAACTTTGCCGCAGCCGCGGCAGACTGATGCGGTTTGACCATTATAGCCGAGCGGACGGCAGGGAGCAAGAAGTATAGAAAATAATATATCAAGAGCTGTCCAGGGGCGGCCAATGAAGAATTCAATGTAGTATATCAGGATTGTCCAGTCGCTGCCTGCGGGTAAGTGTAGTATATCAAAACTGACCAGTGAACATGTATGATATCGGAAGAATCAGCCTCTGTCAGCACAGAATGAACAAATGCAACAGGATATAGAAATATTTTTACTCCCCCCTCAGCATATGGGGCACATGCAGCATAGAACTGGATTAAATTAATTATGTCCTGTGGAGCTGAAACTGAGCAACACTGAGGCCCTCCAAGGGTTAATATCCCACTGTGCCCCGTCCCTGTTTGGAGCAGAGCTCAGCAGGGCAGCAGTTATATCATGGGGAGGGCACAGGCACTTATAACACTCAGCCGTGCTGTGCACCTCCTCCCCAGCAGTAGGACACAGGATGTGCAGGAGACGGAGGGTACAGGCTGGGGCCGCCGGAGAGAACAAGGAGAACGGCAGCGGGTCACGTGACGGCGGCGCGGCCGTGGACCGCCCGCAGACGCTCCCAGGCAGAGACAGGAGCAAGGGAGGAGAGGCGCTCGCCACAGTCTCCACAACGGCGGCAGAGGGAAAGCCGCGGACCCGGGTGTGAGCAGCGCTCAAGACTGGAGCCGGATGCAGACACTCAGCGCAGGCACCAGGATGGCGGCGTCCCACGTGTTCCAGCAGGCCCGGGCCCCGGCACATCAGAATCACCCTGCTGGAGCGGATAGCGGGCAGACGGGTCCCAAAATGGCACAGGGGCACCTCCACACTGTACTGCAGGTATTGGGGTGCACTGCAGGCCCAGGGGGGGACACAGGATGGTAGATCAGGATTAGGTAGCTGGAGAGACACACAGCCTGTGTGCTACTCCATGTCCGCCGAAGCCACGCCCCCGCAATGAACACTTCTATTTTTTTAAAAGCATTATTACTTTGTAGCATTTTTTTTCTACACCTGCCTAAAACTTTTGCACAGTACTGTACATTGCTGATAATTATACAGTCTCTATATAGCATATTATGGACTTTGTTACCACTTCATTTATGTGCATCATCCTAGCACTGGGTTGTTCCCAACTTTGGCCCAGAATAGTCTGAATTATTTCTAACATTGATTTAACAAGATATTGGTAACATTCCTAAGAGATTCCATTCCATAAAATTAGCCTACACTGTATAGGAAATATGGAGTCCAGGGAGTGGGGAAGATCTTCCCCATCTAGGGATATCCAGATTTGCAAAGGGATGTCCCCTCTTTAAAATGATGTGGCTCCCTAGTGCCTATTATTTGGAGATCAACAGTGGCCATCAGAAAATAGTACACTGTGTTACAGAACCATATATTTTCCACATATGGTGCCTAATTCAGACCTGATCGTAGCACATCTACGATCAGTCACACAGATATGCGGGGGGACGCCCAGCACAGGGCTAATCCACCCTGCATGTCAGGCCCGACCCCCCTGCACAAGTACAAAAGCATTGCACAGCGGCGATGCTTGTGTACCTGAGGAGTAGCTCCCTGCCGGCGCAGCTCCTGTGCGCTGGCAGGAACTACTCATCGCTGTGAGGGTCACAGCGGCTGCGTCTAACGTCAGAAAGCTGCTGCAGCCCGCCCCTCCGCACGGTCCGGGCATGCCTGCGTTGCCCAGACCGCGTCCCCTAAACGGCGGCCAAATGCTGCTGACCCACCCAGCGAATGCCTCTGCCTGTCAATCAGGCAGAAGCAATTGCATGGCTGAGACAGCCATCGGCTGTCTGGCATGCGCTTGCGGTGCATGCGCAGTTCATACCTGATCGTCTTCTGTGCGAAAACGCACAGCAGCGATCAGGTTTGAATTAGGCCCATGGTTGGAGGGCATTGCTTGCTCTATCAACCTATTAATATTGTCACCTGCACACAAGGGCACACACTCACTTGGAAGAGGGAGTCTCCTATTTCAAATGTTGTGGCCTCCTAGTAGTTATTTTCTGGTGATCAGACAATATATCACTATACACTATAGATAAAAAGGTTTCTGCAGTGGGGTACAGGGGGTTCCACAGGAAAGAACATTGGGGTGTAGAGTTGGAACTTGATCCGAGGCACCAACAGGCTAAAAGCTTTGTTCCCAAGATGCACAGCGCAGCCTCCTCTATAACCCCGCCTCCGTGCACAGGAGCTCAGTTTGTGAGTTGGTGCCTGCTAGGCAGCCCTGAAAAGTGCTTTTTAAGAAGACAGAAGACTTCAAGGGCCGCAGCACAGGCACTTAAAAGTGCTATATGTCATTCTGATATATTGTGCTGCGGCTCCCTCACCTCCCCCAGCGGCGCTGTATACTCCCACACCCTGGTTGCCGGGTACTTACAGCGGAGGGCTCCGGTTTCTCTTCAGGCACACACACTTGCCGCTGCTCTCCGGGATCACGTGGCCACATTACAGGGAGGCGGTAAGAGGGTCCCCCAGGTGGGACCCGCTGAAAACCGCAATCCGCCTCGGTCTCTAGGAGACGGACTGCACGCGCTGGTGTGGACACTGTGGCCGTACAGGGACCCCACTAGACCACCAGGGCAAGGGGCACAGGTCGGATTACCTCATAATCCACTTTAATAGGCCCCGCAGTATCCGGTGGTGAAGTCCAGCAAGGGGATAAGGCTCTGACCTGTAGCCCCTCCCCCAGCCGCCATTTACTGCAAATGTTCCCGCCCTGGAGCTGCATCTCTCTGTCTCCCTCACTCCCTGTCAGTGTTTGGACGCCATTACACACATGTTGAGCTGATTCTGGGACTGCTGGGCAATGTCTCCTCTGTAAAGCCACCTGCATCATCAGCGCTGTGCATTTACAGGACACTTAAGTATTCTACATGTCATTTAGACAGTGTTAGTTAAGAACAAGTGCATTACTACAGGGATAGTTAGTACAAGTACCCTGTGATATACATCCAGTCTTTACTGTGCATTGTTATATCTATATACCTTTACTTAGTGGTACAGTTTGTACTTAGTATTGCTAGCCCAGTGCAGTTTTATTGTTTGTAATAATTTCTGCATTGTATATGTGACTGAGTGTGTGCCAATAGCTGCTGTGTGATTTCTATTCATGTATCTCACACATATTGCTATACCTATATTCTGTATCCTGAGGGGGGCTAAGTGCGTCAGGGTTATCATATAATATAGTGTTTCACAGGATATACTACCTTGGTATTTGTTTCTCTGTGTTTTACAGTCACCACATACCTCTTAAATCCTCTGTTTTTGCTCTGCTTTGCAGTCATACTATACAGAGGTTTTTTTGTCAGGTAATTTGTCTGCTCATTTTGTACTGTTTCACCCTTAAGTTGCACTTACATATAATATCTGCTAAACAGGGTGGTAGATCCATGGCTGATCCTGCACCATGCAGTGTTGACGCCACGGATTGCTCAGAGGAAAACGTAGCAGCTGAGGGTTCAGGTACTGGGGGTTCTAGACCCCATGGTCAGTCTGCAGCAATGGGGGCAAATCAAGACCCAGCTTGGGCTGCTTTCTCTAATTTACTGACTACGCTAGTAACTAGACTTGCGCCCCCTATGGGACCTCCTGTGCCATTATAGCTACATATTGTCCCTGCAGTTAATCCGCCATGGGCAGATACACTGTCCTCTCAATTACAGCGATTAAATCAGTCTCTGGCTAAGCAAAATCCTGACTCGCGCCCGCCTAAGACCAAGGGGCCATCTAAATGGGCCATTACTTCCTCACAATCCACACATGTTTCGGATACTTTGTCCGATGAAGATGGCGCTTACACTGACCCTTCAGACACTGCAGATGCTTCTGATGGGGAATCTCTGACACAAGTGGATGTTTCTGACCTCTTTGAGGCTATCAGGCTGATTCTTCAAATCGATGATGACGAAGAGCCTCCAGCTACCTCTAAGAAAGGTCAGAAGGTTACTAAATTAGTTTTACCTCATTCTGACCACTTGGTTGACATTCGTCAGGAATCCTGGGAAAATCCAGGAAAGAAATCCTAAAAAGATGTTTGTCTAAAAAGATGCTAGCTCATTATCCTCTCGCTGCAGTGTTAAGTAAACATCGGGAAACACCTCCGCCAGTGGATCCAAAAGTCGCGCGTCTGGTGGTGTCCTCTGCTCTGCCTGTCACTACCATCACCTCACTGAAGGAACCAATGGATATGCATGTGGAGGGTTGCTTGAAGTCCATTTACACTCTTGCTGGAGCTGTGCATAGGCCCACTATTGTGGCTTCTTGGGCGGCAAAAGCTATTGAAGCCTGGGTTCAGGAAGTTGAAGTGGAACTACCGTCGGGTTTTCCTGATAATGCTAGACAGTGTCTTTCGTATATTATTACAGCCTCTCATTATATTCAGGAGGCGGCATCTGATGCAGGTGTCCTCGCGGCCAAGGCGTCTACTACGTCCATTCTGGCTCGCCGTATTCTCTGGTTGCGGTCCTGTCTGTAGATCTGGACTCTAAAAAGACCTTGGAGGTGATCCCTTTTAAGGGAAACAATCTTTTTGGAGAAGATCTCAACAAAATTGTTGCTGACTTGGCATCAGCTAAGACTGCATGTTTGCCTAGTACTTCTCCTTCGGCTCCGAAGGCTAAGAGTAGTTCCTTTCAACCTCCAGGTAAAGCAAAGGGTCAGGCGTACCTGAAACAGGCTCGCACTTCCAAAACCTCTAAGCCCAAACGTAGATGTGCCTGGGCTGCCCATCAGCCTGCTTACAAAACAGACAAACCTGCTGCATGACAGGGCAGGCCTCCCTCTGGGGGATCCCAGGGTGGGAGGCCGACTTCTACGGTTTGCTCAGGCGTGGCTACAGACCACTTCGGACGCCTGGGTAAGGGAAGTCGTCACTCACGGATATGCCATCTCTTTCAAGAAACGTCCCCCTCACCAATTTTGCTCAAGAAACATCCCTTTGGATCAGGTAAAAGCAAAAACTCTCCATTTTATGGTACAATCTCTCCTGGATACAGGAGTGATAATGTCGGTGCCTCTGGCTCAGAGAGGCAGGGGGTACTATTCCACGCTGTTCCTAGTCCCGAAACCGAATGGGTCCTCTCGGCCCATTCTCAACCTCAAGTCTTTGAACAAATTTGTGAAAGTTTCCAAATTCCGTATGGAAACGCTTTGCTCTACTGTTCTGGCTTTTGAGCCCAAGGACTATATGGTATCCCTGGACATACAGGATGCTTACCTGCATATAACTATTGCAGTGTTTCATCATCATTTGCTATTGGCAACCTATATTTTCAATTCTAGGCCTTACCTTTCGGTCTGACCACGGCTCCAAGAATTTTCACCAAGGTCATGGCGGTCATGACGGCTCTGCTCCACCGTCAGGGTATCAGGATCCTACCGTATCTGGACGACTTGTTGATCCTGGCGAACTCTCCAGAGGTTCTCCTCTGTCATCTGGAACTGATAGTCCAATTCCTGCAAGCCCACGGGTGGCTCATCAACTGGAAGAAATCTTCCCTGGTCCCTGCTCAGAGCATGGTGCACCTGGGAGCGCTATTGGACACCCACACAACCAGAGGTTGTTTTTGTCTCCAGAGAAGGTCCTGAAACTTTAGGACAAGATAAGATGCTTCCTCTCTTGCCCACGTGTGTCGGTACACTGGGCGATGCAAGTACTAGGCCTCATGGTGTCGGCTTAATTTCATTCCCGCCCTCTGCAGCGGTTGATACTCTCCAAGTGGGACAGCCTGCCTCACCGGATCAGGACTCATGTGATCTCCTTGACTCCGGAGGTCCGCTTGTCACTGAGCTGTTGGCTACAGGACCAGCAACTGAGCAGGGGTCGTCCCTTCTGGCGACGGATGCCAGTCTGCTGGGCTGGGGAGCAGTGTTGGAGCAACGCTCTCTTCAGGGTTGGTGGACCAGGGAGGAATCTCTCCTCCCGATAAACATTCTGGAATTGTGGGCAGTGTTCAATGCGTTGACACTAGCCTTGCCTCTAGTACAGAACAGGCTTGTTCAAGTACAGTCAGACGCTACAACGGTGGCATAAGTAAATCATCAAGGCAACACTCGAAGCCGCATGGCAATGATGGAAGTGTCAAAAATCCTTCCTTGGGTGGAACGCCATCTGCCAGCCATATCGGCAGTGTTCATTCCGGGAGTCCTCAACTGGTAAGCGGACTTCCTCAGTCGTCAGGACGTACACGCTGGAGAGTGGAGCCTCCATCCAGAAGTCTTTCAACTCCTAGTGGACAAGTGGGGCCTACCAGATGTAGACCTGTTGGCATCTCGACACAATCACAAGGGTCCAGTCTTCGAAGCAAGGACATGGGATCCTCAAGCAGCGTTCGTGGACGCACTGGCAATTCCATGGAACTTTCGGCTGCCGTACATGTTCCCTCCGGTGTCACTTCTGCCCAGGGTGATAAGGAAGTTAAAGCAAGGACGAATACTACTACTAATCGCTCCAGCATGGCCCAGACGGCATTGGTTCTCAGACCTGCAGGGTCTCTCGATAGAGCGTCCTTTTCTACTTCCACAGCGCCCAGAACTTCTCGTTCAGGGCCCTTGTGTCTACCAGGATTTGGCTTTGACAGCGTGGCTCTTGAAGCTTCCATACTGAGGGCCAAAGGATTTTCTGAGGTGGTCGGTCAAACTATGTTGAAGGCCCGTAAACCGGCGTCTGCTCGGATTTATTATAGGGTCTGGAATTCTTACTTCGCCTAATGTGCGACTAACCATTATGACACATATAAGTTCAGTACTGCCAGGCTTTTGGCTTTCCTGCAACAGGGCCTGGACTTAAGCCTTCGTCTGGTCTCCCTCAAGGTTCATATTTCTGCCTTGTCGATATGGTTTCAGATAAAAATTGCGACTCTGCCTGATGTTCATACATTCACTCAGGGTGTTTTACGGATTAAATCTCCCTATGTCCCACCTGTGGCTTCTTGGAATTTGTCGGTTGTTCTGGACGCCTTACAAGAGTCTCCGTTTGAACCTCTTGAGTCTGTGGACCTTAAGTGGCTTACTCTTAAGGTCTTGTTCTTGCTGGCTATTGCCTCTGCTAGACGGGTTTCAGACTTGGGTGCCTTGTCCTGTAGGTCTCCCTTTCTGATTTTTCACCGTGACCAGGCGGTCCTTAGAACTCGTCCTGGTTATTTGCCTAAGGTGGTGTCGTCTTTCCACCTTAACCAGAAAATTGTGGTTCCGGCATTTACCTCTCCAGGTTTATCCTCCAAAGAGCGGTCTTTGAATGTGGTACGGGCTCTCCATATTTATGTGAAGAGAACAGCTTCTCTTAGGAGATCTAATTCTCTCTCTGCCCTTTTTGGTTTTCACAAACGTGGCTGGCCTGCAAATAAGCAGACCTTGGCCAGATGGATTAGAATGGTGATTGCACATGCTTATGTCTTCCAGCTGGTCTTCCAGCTCTTGCTACCATCAAAGCCCATTCTACTTGGTCTGATGGACCTTCTTGGGTGGCCCGACGTGGTTTGATCCTTGAACAATTGTGCAAAGCGGCTGCATGGTCCTCAGTGAACACGTTCATAAGGTTCTATGCCTTCGACACTTCTGTCTCCCAGGATGCCTCCTTTCGACGCCGGGTTCTTGTGCCCGATACAGTGCATCCCCTCCCATGAGGAACTGCTTTAGGACATTCTCGATGTTATTCCCTGTGGAACCCCAGTGTACCCTGCTGCAGAAAAGGAGAATAATGGTAAGAACTTACCTTTGTTAAATCTCTTTCTGCGAGGTACACTGGGTTCCACAGGGTGCCCACCCTCACGCACTTAGCTTCTTTGGGTTTGTATGGCATTAGCCACTGGTACCTTCTCCTGTCGCGAGAATGTGGTATATGTGGCTACTAACGGTTGTCGACTCTTTTACCTGCTACTGCATTGGACTGGTTAACAAAACTGAGCTCCTGTGCACGGAGGCGGGGTTATAGAGGAGGCGGCGCTGTGCATCTTGGGAACAGTCAAAACTTTTAGCCTGTTCGTGCCTCGGATCAAGATCCAACTCTACACCCTGATGTTATTCCCCGTGGAACCCAGTGTACCTCGAAGAAAGAGATTTAACAAAGGTAAGTTCTTACCATAAATCTCCTTTTTTCCATTGATCAAAATGTTCTCGACCTCTATTTTCCCATACTGTCCCAAACACACACAGGGAATACCTTTGTTTGCAAAAGGGGGAGGGGGGAGTCCCTTCTTTCAAACAATATCCATTTTTCTGCTGCAGGGTACACTGGGCTCCACAAGTCTGGACAATGGGGTGTAGAGTAGGATCTTGATCCGGGGCACCAACAGGCTCAAAGCTTTGACTGTTCCCAGAATGCACAGCGCCGCCTCCTATATCACCCCGCCTCCCAGCACAGGAGCTCAGTTTGTCAGTTGGTGCTGCAGTAAGCAGGCACTTAACAGAGGGCTCTGAGAAAAGCTTTTTATGAGGTAAAAAGTGAAGACTTCAAGGGCAGCAGCGGTGGTAAATGTCTTGTGACATTCACTGCTGCAGCTCCAGCTCTCCCCAGCGGCGCTGTACATTCCCGAGCCCTGGTTGCCGGGTACCTACAGCGGAGGCTCCGGTTTTCTTCATGTTAGACACACACGACTGGGGCTCTCCAGGATAGCCTGGCTGCGCTTTGGGAGGTAAGTGGGTCCCGCTCGCGGGACCCGGTCTTTATCGCGATCCGGCGCGGTCAGTGGGAGGCGGGCCGCACGCTGGCGGTGGACACTGTGGATACAGGCGATCCCACTAGATCACCAGGGCATGGGTGCAGGTCAGGTTTTCTCTTAAAACCGATTTTAATATCGCCCACAGTACCCGGTGGTTTTGCCAGCAAGGGGGATAAGGCTTAGACCTGAAGCCCCTCCCCCAGCCCCAGGGCGCCATTTCCAGCAAGTATTCACGCCCTGCATCTCTGTCTTTTCCTCACTCCCTGTCAGTGTCTGCGGCGCCATTACTCCTCAGCTCACTGTTCCTGGGACTGCTTGGGCAAATCCTCCTATGTAAAGCCGCCTGGTTGTCAGCGCTGTGCCTTTACATGACACTTAAGTATTCTACCTGCCTTTTTAGTCAGTGTTAGTAAGAAAGAGTGCATTTAGTCAGGGTTTCCTAGTACAATTACCCTGTGATATACATCCAGTTCTTACTGTGTACTGTTCTATCTATTGTTATATAGCTGTGTAAGCTAGTCCAGTGCATTATTGTCTGTAATAACCTCTGCATTGTACAAACTGTGACTATTTGTGTGTGCATTGATAGCTGAGTGGTGTCCATCTCGTGTCTTTCACTCAACTTGCTATCCCTATATTCTATAACCTGAGGGGGCTTGGTGCGTCAGGTGTTATTTAATATAGGATTTTCACAAAGATATACTGTATTACGTATTTTTCTCTGTGATTTAGTCACCATGTCTCTCCTTATCTCTGCTAGTGCTGACTACACTGCGCAGGGGTTTGGGTTTAGGGATATAGTGCTGCTAATAATTGTACTGTGTTACCTCATACTGCAAGTTATATCATGTCTGCTTCTGAGGGTAATGGTTCTGGGGCGGAACACACTGCTGGTGTTGCTGAAGCCACAGGCACATATGGGGAGAATATAGCAGGTGTGGGCTCTGGTTCTGGGGGCTCCTTGCCCCCCAGTGGGACTGTGGCAACGGAGGCATATACTGACCCTCCGTGTGCCGCTTTTTCCACGCTTCTGCATACGCTAGTTCATAAACTAACACCCCCTATGGGACCCCCAATGCCGGTACAACCGTATGTGGTCCCTGCAGCTAACCCGCCGTGGGCGGACGATTTATCTGCTCAATTAAAGAAGTTGAACCAGTCCCTGACCACTAAAAAGTCTGACCATCGCTCGCCTAAGTCCAAGAGGTCCTCTAAGCGAGCGCTCGTCTCCTCACCATCCACTGCTGTCACTGACACCTCGTCTGATGAAGACAGCACATACACTGACCCCACAGGTTCTGACTCAGATACGGCTGATGGGGAGGGTAGTTCACATGTGCATGTTTCTGATCTTTTGGAGGCTATTAAGTTAATTCTGCAGATTACGGATGATCCCGAGCCATCCGTTCCTCCTAAGAAACCAGATAGGTTCAAGCGTCAGAAGGTGATTAAACAAGTTTTACCTCACTCTGACCACCTAGTGAATACACGTCAGGAACCCTGGCAAAGCCCGGGTACGAAGTTTGTGCCTCAAAAGAAGATGCTGGCTTGCTATCCCCTCGCGCCAGAGCTGTCTAAGAATTGGGAAACGCCTCCTCCAGTAGACTCACATGTGGCTAGGATGGTGGTTTCCTCAGCTCTACCTGTCATTACCGTCACGTCTCTAAAAGAGCCTACGGATAGACGTGTGGAGGGTTGTCTAAAAGCGATTTACACCCTCACGGGTGCTGCACAAAGGCCCACTATTGCAGCTACATGGGCGGCAGAGGCTACTGAAGCATGGGCCTTGGAGTTAGAAGCTGAAATCTCCTCTGACCATGCTAGACAATGCTTGTCATATATTGTCACAGCTTCTCGCTATATTAAAGAGGCGGCTTCTGATGCCGGTATCCTGGCAGCCAAGGCCTCTACTACGTCAGTCCTGGCTCGTAGGATATTGTGGCTGAGATCCTGGTCTGTGGATCTGGACTCTAGAAAAACCCTAGAGGTACTCCCTTTCAAGGGGGATATTCTGTTTGGGGAGGACTTAAATAAGATAGTGGCTGATTTGGCTACTGCCAAAACTGCCTGTCTGCCTAATACAGCTCCTTCTGTGTCGAAGGCCAATGGCACGTCCTTTCGCCCCTTTCATCCTTCAGGTAAAGCAAAAGGTCAGGCGTACCATAAGCAGGCCCGCACTTCCAAACCTGGTAAGCCGAAGCCCAAAAGAGCCTGGGCTGCCCGTCAGCCAGCAGCCAAGACCGATAAGCCTGCCGCATGACGGGGCGGGCCTCCCCCTGGGGGATCCCAGGGTGGGGGGCCGGCTTCTAGGGTATTCCCAGGAATGGTTGAAGACCACTTCAGATGCCTGGGTACGGGAAGTCGTCATTCGAGGTTACGCCATAGCCTTCAAAAACCGACCCCCTCATCGATTTGCCAGACAGACGTCCCGTCGGTCCAGACAAAGGCAAACACTCTGCATTCGGTGGTACAGACCCTCCTGGACACAGGAGTCGTAGTACAGGTGCCTCTTGCTCAGAGGGAACGGGGGTACTATTCTCCGCTGTTTCTAGTCCCGAAACCGAATGGGTCCTCCCGGCCCATTCTCAACCTCAAGGCACTGAACAAGTTTGTGAAGGTTTCCAAGTTCCGTATGGAAACCCTTCGCTCTATAGTTCTGGCGTTGGAACCTGGGGACTACATGGTCTCCCTGGACATACAGGATGCTTACCTGCATATTCCTATAGCAGTGTCACATCAACAATACCTGAGGTTCGCTATTGGCAACCTCCATTACCAGTTTCGGGCGTTACCTTTTGGTTTAACAACGGCTCCGCGAGTCTTTACCAAAGTTATGGCGGTGATGACGGTGGTACTCCGTCGTCAAGGGGTCAGGATACTGCCGTATCTGGACGAATTGTTAATCCTGGCAAATTCCCCAGATCTTCTCCTGCGCCATCTGGATATGTGTCGGATTTGGGTGCCTTGTCTTGTAGTTCCCCATATCTGATTTTTCACCGTGACCGGGCGGTTCTTAGGACTCGTCCCGGATATTTACCTAAGGTGGTTCCACCTTAATCAGGAGATTGTGACGGCTACGTGGTCCTCCGGGAACACGTTCATAAGGTTCTATGCCTTCGATACTGCCACTTCCCAGGATGCTTCCTTTGGATGCCGGGTTCTTGTGCCCGCTACAGTGCGTCCCCTCCCATAAGGAACTGCTTTAGGACATCCCCATTGTCCAGACTTGTGGAGCCCAGTGTACCCCGCAGCAGAAAACGAGTTTTATGGTAAGAACTTACCCTTGTTAAAACTCTTTCTGCGAGGTACACTGGGCTCCACAAGGCGCCCACCCTGACGCACTTAGCTTCTTTGGGTTAATATGGCATTAGCCGCTGACACTTCTCTTGTCGTGAGAGTGTGGTGTATGTGGCTACTAACCGTTGTCGTCTCTTTTCCTGCTACTGCATTGGGCTGGTTAACTAAACTGAGCTCCTGTGCTGGGAGGCGGGGTGATATAGGAGGCGGCGCTGTGCATTCTGGGAACAGTCAAAGCTTTGAGCCTGTTGGTGCCTCGGCTCAAGATCCTACTCTACACCCCATTGTCCAGACTTGTGGAGCCCAGTGTACCTCGCAGAAAGAGTTTTAACAAGGGTAAGTTCTTACCATAAAACTCATTTTTAGTTATCACCAATAACTAAAACAGTACAGAAAAAAATAGGTTTTCACATATAGGGAGATCAAATATTCAGATTTCCCCATCTTATTAAAAACTGGGGTCCCCTCATTTAATGTGGTAGGTATTCCACAGTTTAATTTGACAGTGAAAACTAGAAAAAGTGTAGATTTTATTATAAAAACCCAGAGTTCTGTTTTGAAAAGTTGGCTTAATACCAAAACAAGAATCATAAAGTATAATAGTGCAGATGTATTAAGCCTGGAGAAGGCATAAAGAAGTGAAAAAGCAGTGATACGTGCAAGGTGATAACCTGCGGTTTGGATCCTAATAACCTGCGGTTGTCGGAATATTTCACCAACTGTCGAGATTCCGGCGTCTCCTGATCGCCGGGATCCTGACAGCCGGTATTTTAACTGCATCCCGTGTATGCGTGTATATATGTATATACATATATATATATATACACATACAAATAAATATCCCCTTATATACTCAGCAAAAAAGTGAAATTGGCCTCAGTGTCCTATACAATGCCAGCCATACATAGGCCGAAAGAATAATCGTCACTCAAGGATCATTGAGTGTTGTCCCTTTTTTGTATATGTATAATGATGCAATTCACTCCAGCCCACCTAGTGGCTATTTGCATCTCCCCTCCAAGAGGTGGTGATGGTGGTGCGTTTTGCATGTTCGGGGACTCTAGGCTGAAGCTTTGGCTGGGGTGCAGAGAGACCTTGCACCGGCCCTGGCAAAACCCTTATGCTGGAGGAATGTTATCAGCTAACCAAGCATCTCACTACTGTGGACAGCAGGCACGCCGAGATATTGATTAATCATTGGGGGGTATTCTAATACACAGGAAAAAAACAGACACCCAACCGACTTTACAAACAACTGAATTACCCCCATTGTCTCTAAACTATCAATGTCGTGAAACCATCAGCCTTAACCAAAGATTTTTTGAAAATGCGATACTTTGTTGGTTGATGGACAGCCCTACCTTGAATTCCTGGTTATGTGTGCCTATATTTTAGTGCAATGTAACTATCATAAACATACGGCGGGATGTAGTGGAGTTCAAGATCGCTGGAGGTGCGGGATGCCAGCCATTCTTGGACAGTTTTTAAAAAAAAGACAATCACTTACAAGGCATGGTTTTGTAAGTGATTGCCCCTTTTAAAAAACGTCCGAGTTTGCCCGTCATCCTGCACCTCTTCTGGCTATCTCAGAAAGCACAGAGACACTCGGTGGGATGTAATGGAGTCCGACAGTTGTTAATGGGGATTTGACATAGCAGACACTCCCTCTCTTGTGCTGACAGGTTAGAAGAGTCAGTCCTCAGATGAATAGCTGAGGCTGGCAAACTGTGGGTCACAGCGGCTATGTAAGGGCTACTCCCACATTCTCAGACATGTTGCATATCAAGCAAGTTTCTAATGTAAACTCGCTATTAATAGGATCTCTCCCTTAGATATACTGACAACATTTTAGACAAATATAAAGGTGGTGATAAAGACTAGCACAATGTTGGGGAGCAGTCAGCTGCAGATACAAACAACGGGGGACTAATGGAGTCGGGTGGGTTAGGCAAGGAAACATAAAGTCAAGGTAAGTGAATGAGCTGTGCCTGAACTCGGGGGGTAATTCAGAGTTGATTGCAGCAGCAAATTTGTTAACAGTTGGACAAAACCATGTGCACTGCAGGGGAGGCAGATATAACGTGCAGAGAGATTTGGGTGGGTTATTTTGTTTCTATGCAGGGTAAATACTGGCTGCTTTATTTTTACACTGCAATTTAGATTTCAGTTTGAACACACCCCACCCAAATCTAACTCTCTTTGCACATGTTATATCTGCCCCCCCCCCCCCTGCAGTGCACATGGGGGGTCATTCCGAGTTGATCGCAGCTGTGCTAAATTTAGCACAGCTACGATCATGAACTCAGATTTGCAGGGGAACGCCCAGCACAGGGCTAGTCCGCCCCGCATGTCAGTGCCACCCCTCCTCCCCCGCCGAAGTGCAAAGGCATCGCACAGCGGCGATGCCTTTGCACTTCAAGAGTAGCTCCCGACCAGTGCAGCTTTAGCGTGCTGGCAGGGAGCTACCCATCGCTCCCCGGCCCGCAGTGGCTGCGTGTGACGTCACGTAGCCGCTGCGGGCCACGCCCATGTATCAGCGGCCAAGCGCTGCCGTTTCACCCCCTCCCGCCCATCGACCGCCTCTGCCTGTCAATCAGGCAGAGGCGAATGTAGCGCAGCGACGGGCGGCCATGCGCCGCATGCGCAGTTCTGACCTGATCGCTACGCTGCGAAAAACTGCAGCGTGCAATCGGGTCAGAATGACCCCATGGTTTTGCCCAACTGCTAGCAAATTTGCTGCTGCGATGAACTCTGAATTACCCCCTCTGTGTCTGACTTGGCAGTCGTGTAGTGTGTGCAGTGTGCTGATATTTAGCTGCAATATAATGCATAATCAAACATTTTCACATACTAGGACAAACATAAAACAATGGGCCAGATGTACTAAGCCTGAAAAGTGATAAATATCACAGTGATAAAGTACCAGCCAATCGGCTCTTAACTGTCATTTTTCAAACACAGCCTGTGACATGACAGTAAGGAGCCGATTGGCTGGTGCTTTATCACAGTGATATTTATCACTTTTCAGGCTTAGTACATCTCCCCCAATATAAGATGCCATTGAGATCTCATCAGGAGATGCGTCCTTGCAGGCTATTTTTAAACACAGATAGATGCGCTTCCTGTAAAGGTAGGTGCATGATGTCACAATGTAGAATATGCTGTGGCACAGTTTTGCAGGGTTCTGTACAACCCTACTGTATTATCCGCTAGTTAGTATTGATATTGCTGCATATTCTTTTGTAGTGAAAAAAAATGGTCAAACCATTGAAACAGA
This sequence comes from Pseudophryne corroboree, assembly GCF_028390025.1. Lineage (NCBI taxonomy): Eukaryota > Metazoa > Chordata > Amphibia > Anura > Myobatrachidae > Pseudophryne > Pseudophryne corroboree. Next base: position 598,381,115 of record NC_086445.1, read on the forward strand.
TGAAGAATATCTAGACAGAGGTAATAGCAGTGCTACATTTAATCAACATACAATTTTTACTTAAAAAAACTTAAAGTAACACTTTTAAATCTGTTTAAAACTAACTTCTGCACAAATATTATTAATAGAGTGTAGGGTATTTCCTCTTGTTTCATTTTTGGCTTTTTAATTCTATTCTAATAGAATCTAGTAAATTCATCTCACCGGTAACGCTCCTGTCCTGCTGTGTCCCAGAACTGCAGTCTGACTTTAACACCAGTCTCAGGCTCTTCTATTCGGGAGCAGAAATCTACACCTACAGTTGGCCCTGTAGTGTCTGTGAAGTCTTCATCTGTGTATCTCCTCAGGAGGGAAGTCTTCCCCACACCAGAGTCCCCCAGTAACAGCACACGAAACTGAAAGTCCCACGCACATGCCATTCTAGGGTAGACTAACAGATTTTTTTTTATTTATTTTTTTAAACAGGATCTGCTGCCCAAATCTGTTCATTTGTGTTATCTTCTGTTGTGTTCCTCCCCCACACAAACCTTTTTTTTTTTTCTCTCATTCTTTTACTAGCTCAGTTTCAAGTTTCCACTTGTCTCTAATAACATTCCTTTGTCTCTTTCAGCCAGGTGACTTATCTCTCCACATTACCGTAGTGCTTGATTTCACATCACCTTATCCTGTTTTAGCCCCTGGTGCGTATCATTATGCTAAAACTTTAGTTATTTTACAAACAAGAATAGTATAAACTCAAACATTTACCATAGAAAGTGGGGGCAGTATCCTTTCCTCCTGGAACTGGAAGGGTGACGGTTTTCTGTGACGTTTTATCAGACAACACACTTTCAGTGTAACAGGGACATGGAGGAACAACATATAGAAGCTGCTGGCTGCTTCTACTTCATGTCAGAAGCAAGCACTCCATGGGGGTCATTCCGAGTTGTTCGCTCGGTATTTTTTTCTCGCAACGGAGCGATTAGTCGCTAATGCGCATGCGCAATGCCCACAGTGCGACTGCACCAAGTAAATTTGCTATGCAGTTAGGTATTTTACTCACGGCATTACGAGGTTTTTTCTTCGTTCTGGTGATCGTAATGTGATTGACAGGAAGTGGGTGTTTCTGGGCGGAAACAGGACGTTTTATGGGTGTGTGTGAAAAAACGCTACCGTTTCTGGGAAAAACGCGGGAGTGGCTGGAGAAACGGAGGAGTGTCTGGGCGAACGCTGGGTGTGTTTGTGACGTCAAACCAGGAACGACAAGCTCTGAACTGATCGCAGATGCCGAGTAAGTGTGGAGCTACTCAGAAACTGCTAAGAAGTGTCTATTCGCAATATTGCGAATCTTTCGTTCGCAATTTTGATAAGCTAAGATTCACTCCCAGTAGGCGGCGGCTTAGCGTGTGCAAAGCTGCTAAATGCAGCTTGCGAGCGAACAACTCGGAATGAGGGCCCATGTTGGGTTGGGTTACCTCAGGATAAAGAAAAACACCACTTGGACTATCAGGAGCTGGCTAGCAGCTTTCAGCCTGGGGGACAAACATAAGCACATGGCCCTGGCCTCTCTACCAGATAAGTAAGGTGGAAAAATGAGCATGACAAAAGGCCCTCGGGCATTGTTTCTGTAGTGTGCGTGTGGTTTAACATTTAATAGCCAATAAAACGTGTGAACAATTGTTATGTCAAACAGTCTTTCTCAAATACTTACCATATTTATGTGACAAACCAGATATTATTCTAATGACCTATTTAATATACAGTACAAAGCATTCTATAGACCTAACAAAAAAAACGAGTTTTATGGCAAGAACTTATCTTTGTTAAAACTCTTTCTGCGAGGTACACTGGGCTCCACAAGGATAGACATAGGGGTGTAGAGTAGGATCTTGATCCGAAGTACCAACAGGCTCAAAAGCTTTGACCTTCTTTCCAAGATGCATAGCGCCGCCTCCTATATCACCCCGCCTCTGTGCACAGGAGCTCAGTTTTGTTATCCAGCCCAATGCAGTAGCAAGTAAAAGAGACGACAACTGCAAGTTGCCACAAACACCACACTCTCCCGACAGGAGAAGTGTCAGCGGCTAATGCCATACCAACCCAAAGAAGCTAAGTGCGTCAGGGTGGGCGCCTTGTGGAGCCCAGTGTACCTCGCAGAAAGAATTTTAACAAAGGTAAGTTCTTACCATAAAACTCGTTTTCTGCTGCGGGGTACACTGGGCTCCACAAGGATAGACATTGGGGATGTCCTAAAGCAGTTCCTTATGGGAGGGGACGCACTGTAGCGGGCACAAGAACCCGGCATCCAAAGGAAGCATCCTGGGAAGTGGCAGTATTGAAGGCATAGAACCTTATGAACGTGTTCACAGAGGACCACGTAGCCGCCCTGCACAATTGTTCAAGGGTCGCACCACGTTGGGCCGCCCAAGAAGGTCCAACAGACCGAGTAGAATGGGCCATAATGTGATCAGGAGCAGAGAGACCAGCCTTCACATAAGCATGTGCAAGCACCATTCTAATCCAGCTGGCCAGAGTTGCTTGTGAGCAGGCCAGCCCCGTTTGAGAAACCCAAACACAACAAAAATAGAATCAGATTTCCTAATAGGAGCAGTTCTCTTCACATAGATACGGAGAGCCCGTAAAACATCCAAAGACCGCTCTTTGGGAGACAGATCAGGAGAAACAAGTGCCGGAACTACAATCTCCTGATTAAGGTGGAACGAAGAAACCACCTTAGGTAGATAGCCGGGACGAGTCCTAAGAACCGCCCGGTCACAATGAAATATCAGATATGGGGAACTACAGGACAAGGCACCCAAATCCGACACTCTTCTAGCTGAAGCAATAGCCAGCAGAAACAACACGGCACCTTAAGGGAAAGCCACTTAAGGTCAGCTGAACCAAGAGGTTCAAACTGAGACTCTTGTAACGCCTCCAAAACCACCGACAAGTCCCAAGGAGCCACAGGCGGGACATAGGGAGGTTGGATACGCAACACGCCCTGAGTAAAGGTATGCACAACAGGTAAGGTCGCAATTTTTCTCTGAAACCACACCGACAAGGCAGATATTTGAACCTTGAGGGAGGCCAGACGCAGGCCTAAGTCCAGGCCCTGCTGAAGAAAAGCCAACAACTTGGCTATACTAAACTTGGAAGCGTCATAATCGTTAGATGCGCACCAAACAAAGTAAGAATGCCAGACCCTATAGTAAATCCGAGCCAAGCCGGTTTCCGGGCCCGCAACATAGTTTGAATGACCGCCTCAGAAAACCCTTTAGCCCTTAAGACGGAAGCTTCAAGAGCCACGCCGTCAAAGACAGCCGGGCTAGGTCCTGGTAGACACAGGGGCCCTGAACGAGGAGGTCTGGGCATTGTGGAAGTAAAATTGGATGCTCCGACGATAGGCCTTGCAGGTCTGAGAACCAGTGGCGTCTGTGCCACGCTGGAGCTATGAGAATCAGAATTCCTTTTTCTTGCTTGAACTTCCGAATTACCCTGGGCAGGAGTGACACCGGAGGGAACACGTACGGCAGCTGAAACCTCCACGGTACCACCAGCGCATCCATGAATGCTGCTTGAGGATCCCTTGTCCTTGCTCCGAAGACCGGAACTTTGTGATTGTGTCGAGACGCCATCAGATCTACGTCTGGAAGGCCCCACCTTTCCACTATGAGTTGAAACACTTCTGGATGGAAGCCCCACTCGCCGGCATGCACGTCCTGACGACTGAGAAAGTCCGCTTCCCAATTTAGGACTCCCGGAATGAATATTGCCGATATGGCCGGTAGATGGCGTTCTGCCCACTGTAGAATCCGTGTGACTTCCTTTATTGCCAAACAGCTTTGAGTGCCGCCTTGATGATTTATGTAAGCCACTGTGGAGGCGTTGTCCGACTGTACTTGAACAGGACGGTTCTGAATTAAATGCTGGGCCAGGTTCAACGAATTGAAGACCGCCCGCAATTCCAGAATGTTGATCGAGAGGAGAGATTCCTCCTTGGTCCACCGACCCTGAAGGGAGTGTTACTTCAGCACTGCGCCCCAACCTTTTAGACTGGCATCTGTCATCAACAGGACCAAGTTGGATATCCAGAAGGGACGACCCCTGCACAATTGTTGGTCCCGGAGCCACCAGTGTAGCGACAGATGGACCTCCGGAGGACTTACACTCGGTGATTCAGAATTACAAACCAGTGATCGTGTGCGGAATCGTGGCATTGTCCTGGATGGTGGCTTGACACTTAAACATCAGATATCAGCCACAATCAAATCCTCATTCTTTCACCTGAGGAACATAGCCAGAATCAATCACTTAATTCCCTCAGATGATATGCCAAAAGTCATACATGCATTTGTATCATCTCGATTAGACAACTGTACAGCCCTCTACCTTGGTCTCCCAGCAAAAGAATTGCAACGCTTACAGCTGTTGCAAAACACAGCTGCCAGGCTGTTAACCAACCAGCCCCGTTCTAGCCACATAACACCCATCCTCTACTCCCTTCACTGTCTGCCTGTAAGATGGCGAATCATCTTCAAGACTGGCTTACTGAGTTTCAAAGCATTACATGACCAAGGCCCAAGGTACCTAAAACAGCTTCTGACCCCATACTGCCCCAGTCGATTACTGCAATCTGTAGATGAAGGTTTTTTAGCAGTACTTAGAATCTACCGTAATTCATCTGGGGGTCGAGCTTTTAGTCATGTGGCTCCGACTCTATGGAACTCACTTCCCCGCACAGTGCGAGAGGCCCCAACTATAGAATCCTTCAAAAGTAGACTCAAGACTTTCCTGTTTACTCAAGCATTTCCATAGTGTCCCTTTTAGTATCTTCATGCGTCTGTATTTTATGAAAATGTACTTCATTATTTTCTGTACTATATTATGCTATGTATCTGTTAAGCGCCTTGAGTCCTATTGGAGAAAGAGCGCTATATAAATAAAATTATTATTATTATTATTATTAGAGATCTGATCAGGTGAGGCAGGCCGTCCCACTTGGCTCGAATCAGCCTCTGGAGGGGGCGAGAATGGAATTGAGCATACTCCACCATGTCGAATGCTGATACCATTAGGCCCAGCACCTGCATTGCCGAATGTATCGACACTTGCGGACGAGAAAGGAAGCAACGAATCCTGTCCTGAATCTTCAGGACTTTCTCCTAAGACAAGAACAACCTCTGGTTGTGAGTGTCCAACAACGCTCCCAGGTGCACCATGCTCTGAGCAGGGACCAGGGAGGATTTCTTCCAGTTGATGAGCCACCCGTGGGCTTGTAGAAACCGGACCGTCATATCCAGATGGCGCAGGAGAAGATCTGGGGAATTTGCCAGGATTAACAAGTCGTCCAGATACGGCAGTATCCTGACCCCTTGACGGCGGAGTACCACCGTCAGCACCGCCATAACTTTGGTGAAGACTCGCGGAGCCGTTGTTAAACCAAAAGATAACGCCCGAAACTAGTAAAGTAGGTTGCCAAAAGCGAACCTCAGGTATTGTTGATGTGACACTGCTATAGGAATATGCAGGTAAGCATCCTGTATATCCAGGGAGACCATGTAGTTCCAGGTTCCAAGGCCAGAACTATAGAGCGAAGGGTTTCCATACGGAACTTGGAAACCTTCACAAACCTGTTCAATGCCTTGAGGTTGAGAATTGGCCGGGAGGACCCATTCGGTTTCGGGACTAGAAACAGCGGAGAATAGTACCCCCGGCCCCTCTGAGCAAGAGACACCTGTACTATGACTCCTGTATCCAGGAGGGTCTGTACCACCGAGTGTAGAGTTTTTGCCTTTGTCTGGTCCAAAGGGACGTCTGTCTGGCAAAATCGATGAGGGGGTCATTATTTGAAGGCTATGGCGTAACCTCGAATGACGACTTCCCGTACCCAGGCATCTGAATGGTCTTCAACCATTCCTGGGTATACCCTAGAAGCCGGCCCCCCACCTTGGAATCCCCCAGGGGAGGCCCGCCCCATCATGCGGCAGGCTTATCAGTCTTGGCAGCTGGCTGACGGGCAGCCCAGGCTCTTTTGGGCTTCGGCTTACCAGGTTTGGAAGTGCGGGCCTGCTTATGGTACGCCTGACCTTTTGCTTTACCTGAAGGACGAAAGGGGCGAAAGGACGTACCTTTAGCCTTTGACACAGAAGGAGCGGTATTAGGCAGACAGGCAGTTTTGGCAGTAGCCAAGTCAGCCACAATTTTATTTAAGTCCTCCCCAAACAGAATATCTCCCTTGAAAAGGAGTACCTCCAGGGTTTTTCTAGAGTCCAGATCCACAGACCAGGATCTCAGCCACAATATCCGGCGAGCCAGGACTGACGTAGTAGAGGCCTTGGCTGCTAGGATATCGGCATCAGAAGCCGCCTCTTTAATATATCGAGAATCTGTGGCAATATATGACAAGCATTGTCTAGCATGGTCAGAAGAGATTTCAGCTTCTAACTCCAAGGCCCATGCTTCAATAGCGTCTGCAGCCCATGTAGCTGCAATAGTGGGCCTTTGTGCAGCACCTGTGAGGGTGTAAATCGCTTTCAGACAACCCTTCACACGTTTATCCGTAGGCTCTTTTAGAGACGTGACGGTAGTGACAGGTAGAGCCGAGGAAACCACCATCCTAGCCCCATGTGAGTCTACTGGAGGAGGCGTTTCCCAATTTTTAGATAGCTCTGGCGCGAGGGGATAGCGAGCCAGCATCATCTTTTGAGGCACAAACTTCGTACCCGGGTTTTCCCAGGGTTCCTGACGTATATCCACTAGGTGGTCAGAGTGAGGTAAAACTTGCTTAACCACCTTCTGACGCTTGAACCTATCTAGTTTCTTAGGATGGACGGATGGCTCGGGATCATCCGTAATCTGCAGAATTAACTTAATAGCCTCCAAAAGATCAGGAACATCCACTTGTGAACTACCCTCCCCATCAGCCGTATCTGTGTCAGAACCTGAGGGGTCAGTAAATGTGCTGTCTTCATCAGACGAGGTGTCAGTGACAGCAGTGGATTGTGAGGAGATAAGTGCTCGCTTAGAGGACCTCTTGGACTTAGGCGAGCGTTGGTCAGACTTTTTAGTAGTCAAGGACTGGTTCAATTTCTTCAACTGAGCAGATAAATCATCCGCCCACGGCGGGTTAGCTGCAGGGACCACATACGGTTGTACCGGCATTGGGGGTCCCATAGGGGGAGTTAGTTTATGAACTAGCGTATGCAGAAGCGTGGAAAAAGCGGCCCACGGTGGGTCAGTATGTGCCTCCATTGCCACCGTCCCACTGGGGGGCAAGGAGCCCCCAGAACCAGAGCCCACAGCTGCTATATTCTCATATGGCCCCGTGGCGTCAGCAACACCGGCAGTGTGTTCAGCCCCAGAACCGTTACCCTCAGAAGCAGACATGATATAACTTGCAGTATGAGGTTAACACAGTACAATTATCAGCAGAACTATACCTCTGAACCCAAACCCCTGCGCAGTGTAGTCAGTACTAGCAGAGATAAGGAGAGATATGGTGACTAAATCACAGAGAAAAATACGTAATACAGTACATCTTTGTGAAAATCCTATATTAGATAACACCTGACGCACCAAGCCCCCTCAGGTTATAGAATATAGGGATAGCAGGTTGAGTGAAAGACACAAAATGGACACCACTCAGCTATCAAATGCACTCACAGAAAGTCACAGTTTGTACAATGCAGAGGTTATTACTGACAATAATACTGCACTGCACTAGCTTACACAGCTATATAACAATAGATATAACAGTACACAGTAAGAACTGGATGTATATCACAGGGTAATTGTACTATAAAACCCTGACTAAGTGCACTCTTTCTTAACTATCACTGTCTAAAAATAAGATTTTAAACCTACCGGTAAATCTTTTTCTCCTAGTCCGTAGAGGATGCTGGGGACTCCGTAAGGACCATGAGGTATAGACGGGCTCCGCAGGAGACATGGGCACTACAAAGAACTTTAGATGGGTGTGCACTGGCTCCTCCCTCTATGCCCCTTCTCCAGACCTCAGTTAGAGAAACTGTGCCCAGAGGAGACGGACAGTAGGAGGAAAGGATTTTGTTAATCTAAGGGCTAGATTCATACCAGCCCACACCATCCACACCGTATAACATGGAATATACGCAACCAGTTAACAGTATGAACAAAACAGCATCAGCCAAAGACTGATCTTAAGTGTAACATAACCCTTATGTAAGCAATAACTATATACAAGCCTTGCAGAAATATGTCCGCACTGGGACGGGCGCCCAGCATCCTCTACGGACTAGGAGAAAAAGATTTACTGGTAGGTTTAAAATCTTTTTTTCTCTTACGTCCTAGAGGATGCTGGGGACTCCGTAAGGACCATGGGGATTATACCAAAGCTCCAGACCGGGCGGGAGAGTGCGGATGACTCTGCAGCACCGATTGAGCAAACATGAGGTCCTCCTCAGCCAAGGTATCAAACTTGTAGAATTTAGCAAAAGTGTTTGAACCCGACCAAGTTGCCGCTCGGCAAAGCTGTAATGCCGAGACGCCTCGGGCAGCCGCCCAAGAAGAGCCCACCTTCCTAGTGGAATGGGCCTTTACCGAATTCGGTAACGGCAATCCAGCCGTAGAATGAACCTGCTGAATCGTGTTACAGATCCAGCGAGCAATAGTCTGCTTAGAAGCAGGAGCGCCAACCTTGTTGGCAGCATACAGGACAAACAGAGCCTCTGTTTTCCTAACCCGAGCCGTCCTGGCTACATAAATTTTTAAGGCTCTGACTACATCAAGGGACTTGGAATCCTCCAAGTCCTTCGTAGCCACAGGTACCACAATAGGTTGGTTCATATGAAACGATGAAAGTACCTTAGGCAAAATTGAGGACAAGTCCTTAATTCTGCTCTATCCACATGGAAAATCAGATAGGGGCTCTTGTGAGACAAAGCCGCCAATTCAGACACCCGTCTTGCAGATGCCAAGGCCAACAACATGACCACCTTCCAAGTGAGAAATTTTAATTCAACCGTTTGAAGAGGTTCAAACCAGTGAGATTTTAGGAACTGTAACACCATGTTAAGGTCCCATGGTGCCACTGGGGGCACAAAAGGAGGCTGTATGTGCAGCACTCCCTTTACAAAAGTCTGGACTTCTGGGAGAGAAGCCAATTCCTTCTGAAAGAAAATTGATAGGGCTGAAATCTGTACCTTAATGGAGCCTAATTTTAGGCCCATATCCACTCCTGTCTGTAGAAAGTGGAGAAAACGGCCCAGATGGAAAACTACCGCAGGAGCATCCTTGGATTCACACCAAGATACATACTTTCTCCAGATACGGTGATAATGTTTCGCCGTCACCTCCTTTCTAGCCTTCATCAGAGTAGGGATGACTTCTTCCGGAATGCCTTTCCCAGCTAGGATTCGGTGTTCAACCGCCATGCCGTCAAACGTAACCGCGGTAAGTCTTGGAACACGCAGGGTCCCTGTTGCAACAGGTCCTCTCTGAAAGGAAGAGGCCACGGATCTTCTGTGAGCATTTCCTGAAGATCGGAATACCAGGCCCTTCGAGGCCAATCTGGAACAATGAGTATTGTCTGCACTCTTTTTCGTCTTATGATTCTCAATATCTTTGAGATGAGTGGAAGAGGAGGGAACACATAGACCGACTGAAACACCCACGGTGTCACCAGGGCGTCAACTGCTACTGCCTGAGGGTCCCTTGACCTGGAACAATACGTCCGAAGCTTTTTGTTGAGGCGTGACGCCATCATGTCTATTTGAGGAATTCCCCAATGACTTGTTATCTCTGCAAAAACTTCTTGATGAAGTTCCCACTCTCCTGGATGGAGATCGTGTCTGCTGAGGAAGTCTGCTTCCCAGTTGTCCACTCCCGGAATGAAGACTGCTGCCAAAGCGCTTATGTGATTTTCCGCCCAGCGCAGAATCCTGGTGGCTTCCGCCATTGCCACTCTGCTCCTTGTTCCGCCTTGGCGGTTTACATGAGCCACGGCTGTGACGTTGTCTGATTGAATCAGAACCGGTAGGTCGCGAAGAAGATTCTCCGCTTGACGTAGGCCGTTGTATATGGCCCTCAATTCCAGTACGTTGATGTGTAGACAAGCCTCCTGGCTTGACCATATCCCCTGAAAGTTTCTTCCTTGTGTGACTGCGCCGCATCCTCGGAGGCTCGCGTCCGTGGTCACCAGAACCCAGTCTTGAATGCCGAACCTGCCACCCTCTAGAAGGTGAGCACTCTGCAGCCACCACAGGAGAGACACCCTGGCCCTGGGGGGACAGGCTTATTTTCTGATGAATTTGAAGATGGGACCCGGACCACTTGTCCAGAAGGTCCCACTGAAAAGTCCTCGCATGAAACCTGCCGAAGGGGATGGCCTCGTAGGTCGTCACCATTTTTCCCAGTACTCGAGTACATTGATGGACTGACACTCTTTTCGGTTTTAACAGGTCTCTGACCGTGTTCTGGAGTTCCTGGGCTTTTTCCATTGGGAGAAAAACCCTCTTTTGTTCCGTGTCCGGAATCATGCCTAAGAAGGATAGTCGAGTTGTAGGAACCAACTGTGACTTTGGTAGATTCAGAATCCAGCCATGTTGCTGTAGCACTCTCAGGGAGAGCGCCACGCTTTTCAGCAACTGATCTCTCGATCTTGCCTTTATCAGGAGATCGTCCAAGTACGGGATAATTGTGACTCCCTGCCTGCGCAGGAGCACCATAATTTCCGCCATTACCTTGGTGAAAATCCTCGGGGCCGTGGAAAGCCCAAACGGCAACGTCTGAAACTGGTAATGACAGTCCTGTACAGCGAATCTCAGGTACGCCTGATGAGGGGGATATATGTGGACATGAAGGTATGCGTCCTTTATGTCCAGTGACACCATACATTCTCCCCCCCTCCAGGCTGGAGATTACTGCCCGGAGCAATTCCATCTTGAATTTGAACTTTTTCAAGTACAGGTTTAGGGATTTTAAATTTAGAATGGGTCTGACCGAGCCATCCGGTATCGGGACCACAAATAGGGTTGAATAGTACCCCTTCCCCTGTTGAACTAGGGGAACCTCGACAACCACTTGTTGCTGACACAGTTTTTGAATTGCAGCTAAAACTATCTCCCTCTCTGGGGGAGAAGTTGGTAGAGCCGATTTGAAAAATCGGCGAGGAGGCACGTCTTCGAATTCCAGCTTGTAACCCTGGGACACAAAATTTCCCTTGCCCAAGGATCCACGTCTGACTGAACCCAGACGTGGTTGAAAAGTCGAAGACGTGCCCCCACTGGCGCAGACTCCCTCAGTGGAGCCCCAGCGTCATGCGGTGGATTTAGTAGAAGCCGGGGAGGACTTCTGCTCCTGGGAACTGCCCATAGCAGGCAGTTTTTTCCCTCTTCCCTTACCTCTGGTGAGGAAGGAAGAGCCCCGACCTCTTCTGGACTTATGCGACCGAAAGGACTGCATCTGATATTGCGTCGTTTTCTTTTGCTGTGGTGAAACAGAAGGTAAAAAAATAGATTTACCCGCGGTAGCTGTGGAAACCAGGTCCGCGAGACCTTCCCCAAATAAATCCTCACCTTTGTAAGGTAAAACTTCCATATGCTTCTTTGAGTCAGCATCACCCGTCCATTGGCGGGTCCACAGGGCTCGCCTAGCAGAAATTGCCATGGCATTGGCTCTTGAACCTAGCAGACCAACGTCTCTCTTAGCGTCTCTCATATATAAGACTGCGTCTTTAATGTGACCTAAGGTCAATAAAATGGTATCCCTATCCAGGGTATCAATGTCAGCTGACAACGTATCCGTCCAAGCCGCAACAGCGCTACAAACCCAAGCCGACGCTATTGCCGGTCTGAGCAAGGCCCCCGTATGTGTATAAATAGATTTGTTTTTTTTTTTAAATATATTTTATTGACAGGTGAGTAACAATAACATACATAATAAGAAAAATACGTTATACATAAGAATATCTAGGGATATATCGTCTCGTTATAGTAATTATAAGTGGTATTTTACCAGTACCGTAGCAGCACCCCATGTATACCCCTAGTGAAGTAAAACTTTGTACTCAAGGAGCTGAACATGTACAAGTTGATAGTAGGGAGTAACCACGATTGGGCCTGTTGAACATTAAGAAGCGGTGTACTCAGAAGGGGGGTGTGGAGTCGAGTGATTCTAAAAGATACCATTTGGTATCTTTAAAACATTTCCTTAGTGCTTCTTTGGTAATTGGGGAGAGGGTCAGAACATAGGGTAACCAGGTATTAAAGTACTGTGCTGTTAGCTTTTCCTTCTGCAAAGTGGTATTTGTCCAGTCAAGGTGGAAGAGGTGTGAGATCCTAGGGTGTACCAGTGTAATGGGTATTGGGTCGGTGGAGATCCATTATGAAAGGATTGTCTTCTTTGTGGCCGCTGATAATTTAATCAATAGGATACGTTGTCCCTTAGTTAGTCTGGTAGGCATTGATTTCGGATATATGCCCCAAAATGCCCATGCCTTAGTAATGCCAAATTATATTTGCAGATCTATTGTAATGTATGATTGGAGTGCTTGCCATAGTGTCTGCACCTTGGGGCAAGACCACAGGCAGTGAACCAGGTCTGCGTCCAGAGCAGCACATTTAAAACAGTGGGATGAGGGGGCAGCTCCCATGAGGTGTCGTAACTTTGGGGTAACGTATGCTCTATGTAGAATTTTCTGGTGCATTTCGGAGTATGAAATGGAACCCAGTGTTTTGTCTAGATAAGTGTTGGCCTCTAGTATCACTTTTAAGGAGAGATCCGGGAACTCCATTCTCCATTTCATAAGTCCCACTGAGCCTGTGTCTATGTTTAGTAAGGTGCGAGAGTGTGAATATATAAAGGCTGTGGAAAAGGTGTTATTCACGGACAGGCGTAGTGTTTTATCCATATTGTGAGATTTATCATGTTGCGGTATCAAGGACAGGGTCCTCTGTACGTAACTGCAGGCTTGAAGGAATGGGAACAGTGGTATCTGTAAATGTGGGAAACGCGCTATGACCTGCGAGTGTGTTCGTAGAGTCAGTGTTTCGGCATTCAAAAATTGGTGGATATATTTCAGGCCTCCATTGTGCCAGGTATGAAATATATGTGAGGTTGTGTGGGGTTGAAAGTCTGGATTACCCCAGAGAGGTAGGAACAGTGATTTGTATCGTGATATTCCAAGTCGTGAGCGGACTGATCGCCATGCTGTGCAAGTGGAGGATATAAGTAAATTGTTTTTTGCTCTATTTGGCATGGAGTTGGGGGTTGTTTGTAACAGGGTTATCAGGTTCCAAGAAGGTGTGAAGGATTGTTCTAGATATGTGATTGCATATATGCTTTGTCCGCTGATCCAGTCCACCGCAATCCTATAATTAGCTGCTAGAGCATAAGTATACAGACATGGTAAATTTAATCCACCAAGGGACCGAGGTTGGCGCAATTTAAACAATGAAAATCTAGGGCGTTTTCCCGCCCAAATAAATGTGGATAATGCTTTATCCAATTGAGTGAATGTGTCCTTGGGTGGAATCAGCGGGAGCATCTGAAGCACATATAAGAAACGTGGGAAGCTAATCATTTTATACAAATGACTTCTGCCCGTATATGTAAGGGGGAGGTGGGCCCACCTAGCGAAGCCAGCATATGTTTTAGTGAGTAATGGTGAGAAGTTGAGGGGATACAATTCAGATGGAGGACTAGAAAACACAATACCTAGATAGGTAATGCGGTTATTTGGGGCCCATTGAAATGGGAAGGTGGTGTCCCAACCCATTTTGGCTGAAGGGAAGAAGGCCAAAGCCTCTGTTTTAGAGTAGTTGATTTTAAACCCAGAAACTTGTTCAAAGGATTTTAATATGTCTAGTAAATGTGGGATGGCCTCTTTGGGGTTGCTAAAGTACAATAGGATGTCATCTGCAAATGCTGAGAATTTAAGTTCTCGGTCTGCCAGTTTTATACCCTGCCATTTCGTTTCCTTTATAAAGTGGCGAAGAAGCGGGTCTAAGGCTAAGTTAAACAGTAGAGGAGATAGAGGGCATCCCTGTCTTGTGCCACGGTGTAAGGAAAAGAGTCTAGAGTTATGACCATTAATTGTTAAGAAGGCTTGGGGGGTACGATAAAGGGTATGAAATACCTGAAGAAAGTCTAGGCCAAAATTTTGGAATCTGAGTATTCTGTCAATGTGGGCCCAAGAGACTCGGTCAAATGCCTTGTCTGCATCACAACTTAGAACAATGTTCCCCGTCTCCAACGAGTCATGAGTTTTGGTCATGGCCGCTAGGAGAGAGCGAACATTATGCACAGAGTGTCTGTTACATAGGAACCCTGTTTGGGCGGGATGAAGTAATTTAGGTAGGACCAACTGGAGTCGGGAAGCCAATATCTTCGTGAATATTTTAAAATCTTGATTCAATAGTGAGATTGGTCGGTAGGACGAGACCAGGGTGTGGTCTTTATTGGGTTTGGGGAGGACTATGACTCGTGCTGTGTTGAAGTTATGAGGAGCCGGGTGTCCTGTCAGAATTGAATTATATAAAATTAAAAGATGCTCGCTTATATGTGGTAAGAGTAGTTTGTAATAGGCTGCAGACAGTCCGTCTGGGCCGGGAGATTTCCCATTGGGTAGGGATTTAATAATTGCTTCCAATTCCTCTGCAGTAATGGGAGTAGTGAGGAGTTCTTTGTCTTCTTCTGATAATGTGGGAAGGTCGGCTTTTGTTAAAAACTCTGAGCCAAGTTCTGGTTGGTCCAGAGGGGCCGTGTATAAAGTCTCAAAGAAGGACAGAAAGGTATCGCTAATTGCCTCCTGTGTTAGCGCTGGTGAAGCGAGGGCGTCTCGAATAGTGGAGATATGTTTGGGGGTTGCATGAGCCTTCACCATATTTGCCAATAATTTTCCAGGGCGATTACCCCAACGGAAATATTTGTTGGACTGGAAGGAAAGGAACATTTTGGCCTGCTCCGTGCATAGTGTGTCGTAGACTAATTTAGCATCTTTATATCGTGTTCTATTGGATTCCGATGGATCGGCCAATAGTTGAGAATAAATGGAAGTAACCTGGAGAGAAGCTTTAGCCATTCTCTCCCTTAGTTGTCTCTTTCTGGCGGCTACATATGAGATCACTTGACCTCTAATGACCGGTTTAGAAGCCTGCCAGAAGAGGTTCATGTTATCAATATGTATTGCATTATCACCTGTGTAATTGAGGTATGATTGGGTCAAGTAGAGTTTAAAGTCTTCGGAGTGTGTTAGATGTTCTGGGAACCGCCAGGTGTAAGAGTATAGACGGGGTGTGGTCAGGGTAATTGATAATGTAATTGGAGCATGGTCTGATAGAAGAATGTTAGCGATGGTGGTGTCTTGTATTCTATGTATTAAAGAGGAGGATACTAGCCAATAATCTAGTCTGGAGAATATTTTGTGTGGGTGTGAGAAGAAGGAGTATTCCCTGGAATCAGGATTAAGAAATCGCTAAGGATCTATGAGCTGTAAGGAGTCTAGCATTAGGAACAGTGGTGGGGGAGTAGATCTATTCAAACCTGATTGTCTGGGACCACCTGACACATCTAGCATCGGATCTAGAACGACATTAAGATCTCCTCCTAGTATCAAGGAGCCTTCCACCCAATCCTGTAAGTGGACAAAAATATCTGAGAAAAATGAAGCGTTAGGCCCTGTGGGGGCGTAAATACAAGCCAGAGTGAAACGTTCTCCCTCGATATCAACCTTTAAAAACAGGAATCTACCCTCTGGATCCACTCGCTCCTCCCTGATCTCATAATGTAGTGATTTGCGAAAAAGGATTACCACTCCCCTTGTTTTGGTAGTATATGATGCACTTCTAAAGTCTCCCACCCAAGTATCCCTAAGTACGTTAGGGTCAGTGATTCGCCAATGTGTTTCTTGTAGTAATACCACATCGGGGTGAAATTTTTTAAGGTGGTTTAGTACTTTTTTCCTCTTGATTGGTGTGTTCAAACCCTCCACATTCCATGAGACAAATTTAAGAGACCTCTTTGAGTTATCAAGAGGAGTTTCGGCCTCTTCAGGATTCGACATTATCCAATGCCCAGTCTGATGGAACGCAGAAGGAGAAGCCACAATCGGTAACCCACTCCCCAGTCCCAGCGAGCAGGGGAGGGGTCAAAGGAGCATGTAAGGAAGTCATGTGGGGTCACTTTCAACATATAACGAGAAATTTTTGTATATGTACAAAGTATTTGCTGATACAACTTTGGCCACCTATCAAAAACATTTTAAAATTTTTGAACCAAATATGATAGTAACATAACCATCCATATATAACTGAAACCTTAGTATGAATAGAAAAGAGAAAGGGGAGAGGAAACAAAAAGGGGGCTGACAGAACAATTGGGAGTAGAGCTCTCCGCCATCCCCCCACCCCCATCAAGTAAGAAGTGTATCCACTCATCAATGGCTGTATGAGCCAAATATATATTATTAATATTGCATTATCCATTGGAGCAGAGAGGAGAGATGAGAGAGAAAAAGAGCGAAGAAATACTTGGTTTTAGGAAAGTCAATCAGCATCGTCCATTCTAGAATCAGAGTGCGAGTCTGATATAGACTTGAGGAAGTTGCGAGCAGCTTCCGGGGTATGGAAAAAATGTGGTTTGCCTGCATGAAAGAGTCTTAACTTTGCAGGGTATAGTAGAGCGAATCTGATATTTTTGGAGAATAGTTCTTTGCAAACCGGGGAGAATTCTCTTCGTTGCGTTGAAACCTGGAAAGAAAAGTCTTGAAAAAGCAGAATTTTAGATCCCTCATGGTGGAGGTCTGAGCATTTACGATATGCTTCTAAAATCTTCACCTTGTCAAGGTAATTTAGCAGTTTAAAGATTACCGGTCTAGGGCGGGTCTGGGAAGCTTGTGAGGATTGTCTATCAGGGCCGATACGGTGTGCCCTTTCGACCATGTAGGAAGTGGGTGAAGAGGGTAAACCAAGTGTTGCGGGGAGCCAGTGAGTAACCAAATCTAGTAGATCTTTTTGTTTGACGGATTCAGGGAGGCCAATCAGGCGCAAGTTGTTCCGACGGTTGCGATTTTCCAATTCCTCGAGTTTATCGCTCATGGCCGCCAAGGTGTTATCATGTGCTTGCTGCTGTGTTTGTATCGCATTATGGTCGTCTTCCAATGTGGAGATGCGATCTTCGGCCTCTGCCAGGCGCTGTGTGTGTTGGGTCAGTTGTGCAGCAGCTGATGTGATGGCCTCCATTAATGGTGCCAGCTTGGCATCTAATAGTGGTGAAATGATTTCTGCAATTTCCCTGGCTTTCTGCATTGCAGATGGGCTAGCCTGGATGTCAGGGGGCAGCAGGTCAACTGGATCTTTTCTGCCCGGTGAGGGTGAATATCTCTGTTGAGTAGGACTTTGGTCTTTATCTTTAGTTGCTGGTTTATTTTTGTTTTGTGAATTCTTGCACGCACGAGGCGTTTTGGCTACATACTTTTCCATAACGGGTATTGCTGCTAAATAGTTGTGAGCAGGGGAATGGAGGTGCGATATGTATTATATAAGTGCTCTCTGTGGAAGGAGGAGGGTGAGGTAGAAGAGCCCAATCGCTTCCAATCGCTCCTTGCATCAGCAGTGAGGGTAAACCCCAGGCAGCGACCAGCGCGGTACCTGAGGAGTCCTGTATGTGCAGCACGGTGTTGTCTCTCTCCCAAATTCGCAGGGGTCAGCAGGATGCACCTTAGAGACAGCCGCTGTACAAGCCGGATCTGTGTCACGGTGAATGTTCCCGTCTTCCAGTGATGGCGGCGGGGCCGCGGAGTATACTGGGTGCGGTCATGGGGTTAGGTGGGGATTCGGCCTCTGCAGCAGCAGGGCTATTCGTATCTGCACGCACCTGGTGTAGCGGTGTGGGGTCCAGCGGGCAGCACAGCGGATCGCTGTATACAGCCTGGATCCTTCAGGCGGCTCAGCCACGGCTTTGCACGCGGTCCAAGATGGCCGCCGTCATATAATGCACACAGCGTGTGCGGGCTCCGGTGGGCGAAACAGGGGGGGGAAGCGAGCCGGGACTAGTGCCACTTTGTTCCCCACTATCTCCGGGACCCGCTGGTGTATTTGCGGGGTCCTCGGTCCAGGCGAAGCCGCTGGTATAGGCTGGTTAGGACGCCTGGGGGGAGAGCTCCGGGGAGAAGCAGCCGGATCGTTCGGCCCGCCCACCGGAAGTCTCGTATAAATAGATTTTAAGGTAGTTTCCTGTCTGCAATCATCAGGATCCTTGAGGGCTGCCGTGTCTGGGGACGGTAGCACCACCTTTTTGGACAAGCGCGTTAACGCCTTGTCCACCCTGGGTGAGGATTCCCACCGTAACCTGTCCTGCGCGGGGAAAGGATACACCATAAGAATTCTTTTGGGAATCTGCAGTTTCTTGTCTGGAGTTTCCCAAGCCTTTTCAAATAACGTGTTCAGCTCATGAGATGGGGGAAAGGTTACCTCAGGTTTCTTTTACTTAAACATGTATACCCTCTTTTCAGGGACAGAGGGGTCATCTGTGATATGTAAAACATCCTTTATTGCAATAATAATATAATGAATACTTTTGGCCACCCTTGGGTGTAACCTCGCATCATCGTAGTCGACACTGGAGTCAGAATCCGTGTCGGTATCAGTGTCTGCTACTTGGGACAGGGGACGTTTCTGAGACCCTGAAGGGCCCTGTGACACAGCCAAAGCCATGGATTGACTCCCTGTTCTATCCCTGGACTCTGCTTTGTCCAACCTCTGATGTAATAAAGACACATTTGCATTTAAAACATTCAGCATATCCATCCACTCAGGTGTCGGCATTGCCGACGGAGACACCACAATCATCTGCTCCACCTCCTCCTTAGATAAGCCTTCCGCTTCAGACCTGCCGACACACGCGTACCGACACCCCCACACACTCAGGGATATATCTATATGGAGACAATTCCCCCAATAAGGCCCTTTGGAGAGGCAGAGAGAGAGTATGCCAGCACACACCCAGCGCCAACTGACACTGGAAACAAAAGTCCCAGACAAAACAGCGCTTTTATATATAATATATAAATATACACTCACTGCGCCAATTACAAGTGCCCCCCCCCCTCTTTTTTGCCCTCTGTCACCGTGTTCAGCAGGGGAGAGTCCGGGGAGCCAGCTTCTCTGCAATGTGCTGTGGAGAAAATGGCGCTGGTTAGTGCTGGAGGATCAAGCTCCGCCCCCTCGGCGGCAGGCTTCGGTCCCGCTCAAATGTGCTATACTGGCGGGGGATTATAATATATACTGCCTCCGCAGCCTATATACATATCAGTCAGTCCCTAGAGGTTTATTATTGCTGCCCAGCGGGACCCACTTACCACCTCCCGAAGTGTGGCCACACGATCCTGGAGAGCCCCAGCCGTGTGTGTCTAACGTGAAGAAAACCGGAGCCTCCAGCTGTAGGTACCCGGCAACCAGGGCACGGGAGTGTACAGCGCCGCTGGGGGAGAGATGGAGCTGCAGCCGGCAATGTCTACTGACATCCAGCACAATCTGTGCCTCTGCTGCAGCCCTTGTAGTCTTTTTTCCTCAGAAAAAGCTTTTTCTAGAGCTGCTGTGAGCAGCTCTTCCTGTCACATGCTTGCACTGCAAGCACCAACTACAAACTGAGCTCTTGTGCACGGAGGCGGGGTGATACAGGAGGCAGCGCTATGCATCTTGGGAAGAAGGTCAAAGCTTTTGAGCCTGTTGGTGCTTTGGATCAAGATCCTACTCTACACCCCTATGTCTATCCTTGTGGAGCCCAGTGTACCCCGCAGCAGAAAACAGAGCATTCTAGTAACAGATATACAGTAATCTCTATACAATAAACAGGCATTCTAATGACAGATATACCATACCTCCCAATCAGTCGCTCTTCTCTGGGACTGTCCCACCCGCAGGCTGCAGTGTCTCGCAGGGCGGAAAAGTTGGGAGGGAAGGGGAGTACTGTCACAGATGCTCTGCCATGCAAAGTAGCATGTGAATAGATGGTGTGCACATGCGCACGACACCTATTCAGACAGTTAGTGCCTGGGGCTGCCACGCCCCACTTCTTCATGACTCCACCCCTTTCCAGCTTGATTTGGGGAATTGCCACAAGGCTAAGACCCTTTGCATCATGACTCTGCCACCTTTTTGGACACCTAGTCTCTGGCATGTACATAGGAGGTGATTCAGACCTGATCGCTGCTGTGCGTTTTTGCACAGCAGGTGTTCAGGTAGTAACTGCGCATGCACCGCAATGCGCACGTGTGTCGGACAAAAACAAGGGGCATCGCCGGTCAGCGACGGGATGGTGCGAAAACTCCGATCGCACAGGCGTTCGCAAGGTGATTGACAGGAGGAAGCCATTCGTGGGTGGTAACTGACCATTTACAGGGAGTGTCCGGAAAAACGCAGGCGTGTCCAAGCGTTTTCAGGGAGGGTGTGTGACGTCAGCTCTGGCCCTGATCAGACTCTTCTCATCGCACTGTAGGAGTAAGTCCTGTGCTGCGCAGAGATTTCACAAAGTGGATTTTTGCAGCTCTGCGTACACATGCGATTGCACACTGGCACAGCGAATTTACACTCCCCTTGGGGGCAGCGACTATCTGAAAGCAGGACAACAAAGTTAGCGGCCCAGCGATCAGGTATGAATCACCCATTAATAGCAAGAGATTAAAGAAAGAAAGTATAGGCCCTTTAATAGACAAGTTGGGAGTCTTAAGTAAAAATGATAATGACATAGCGGACACACTAAATGAGTTTTTTTCAACAGTATTTACTAGAGAGGACCCAATTCAGGGACTAACACATAATCTCAATAATGAGAATATCACACTGATAGGTACTTATTTAAGCGAGGAAGTAGTCTGTGACCGATTAAAACATTTAAAGATTAATAAGTCACCAGGTCCCGATGGTATTCACCCAAGGGTTCTAATGGAGCTTCACTCTGAACTTGCAAAACCGCTATTTTTGATCTTTAAGGATTCAGTAATATCAGGTATGGTTCCCAAAGACTGGCGTATAGCGGAAGTAGTGCCTATATTCAAAAAGGGAAGTAAAGCTGAACCAGGTAATTATAGACCAGTTAGTCTTACATCTATAGTGGGGAAAGTATTGGAAGGTATTCTAAGAGATAGTATTCAGAAGTTCCTTGAAGTCAATAAGGTCATTAAAAGGAATCAACATGGGTATATGAAGGACAGATCCTGTCAAACCGACTTACTTGGCTTTTATGAAACAGTAAGCACAAACCTAGATCAGGGTAAAGAGGTGGATGTAATCTTTTTAGATTTTGCCGAAGCGTTCGACACTGTACCACACATGAGACTTATCTACAAGCTACAAGAATCAGGGAAGCACAATATGCACTTGGGTCAAAAACTGGTTAGATAATAGGGAGCAGCGCGTTGTGGTTAATGGATCTTTTTCAACTTGGACTGAAGTGCTAAGTGGTGTGCCGCAAGGCTCAGTATTAGGACCGCTATTGTTCAATATTTTCATTAACGACCTAACAGAAAGTCTAGAGAGCATGGTGTCAATTTTTGCAGATGATACCAAATTGTGTAAAGTTATAAATGCGGAGGGGGATGCTGAGTCGCTTCAGAACGACTTAGTTAAATTAGAAGCTTGGGCAGCGAAATGGAGAATGCGCTTCAGTACAGACAAGTGTAAGGTAATGCACTGTGGTAACAAGAACAAAAATAACACCTACCTACTAAATCGGGTAAAATTAGGGGATTCTGTACTGGAAAAGGACTTAATTCTGGGCACCTTACTACAAAAAGGATATCCTGAAGCTAGAAAAGGTTCAAAGGCGGGCGACCAAACTAATTAAGGGTATGGAGACACTGGAATACGAGGAAAGGCTTGCAAGACTAGGCATGTTTACACCGGAAAAGAGGAGATTAAGAAGGGACATGACCAACATTTACAAATATATAAGGGGACAATATACAGATCTTGCGCAGGACCTGTTTTTGGTTAGATCAACACAGAGAACTCGTGGACACTCGCTCAGGTTAGACGAGAGGAGATTCCGCACAATACGGCGTAAAGGCTTTTTTACGGTAAGGACAATACGTGTTTGGAATTCCCTGCCTGAGGGAGTTGTAATGGCGGAATCTGTCAACACCTTTAAGAATGGGTTAGATAAATTCCTAATGCATAAGGATATCCAGGGTTACGGGGCATAGTCACGCACTATGGTTATTATAAAAAAGAGGGGTTAATCGGAACGGCAGTCAGCAACTTCAGTCAAAATTGTATACAAAATAATCGTGCATAGGAGACCACAAATAGGTTGAATCCGATGGACAATTGTCTTTTTTCAACCTTAGATACTATGTTACCCCCATAGTCCTGATTCTACCAACAGCAGTGTTGGAAGGTACAGATATACCGCTATACAACATACAGAGCATTACAGATATACAATACATGGATATACAATACATGGAGAATTACAGATACCCATAATCACAACACGCTGCTTTTTGAAGCAGCTGTTCCTGCACTGGAGCAATATTGATTTGCTTTGTGTTTTGGTATTCACCGTGTCAACTCATGGCTAGTTGGATATTTAATTAACGGGGGCCAATCAAATGTCAATAATGAATAGGCACCTACAGTATATCATGAGATGGCTGCATAGATTGTTCCATAGCAACTCTTCAAACATATCATATGTCCATGATATATTTCTTACAAAAATAAGAATTTACTTACCGATAATTCTATTTCTCGGAGTCCGTAGTGGATGCTGGGGTTCCTGAAAGGACCATGGGGAATAGCGGCTCCGCAGGAGACAGGGCACAAAAGTAAAGCTTTTACAGGTCAGGTGGTGTGTACTGGCTCCTCCCCCTATGACCCTCCTCCAGACTCCAGTTAGGTACTGTGCCCGGACGAGCGTACACAATAAGGGAGGATTTTGAATCCCGGGTAAGACTCATACCAGCCACACCAATCACACCGTACAACTTGTGATCTAAACCCAGTTAACAGTATGATAACAGAGGAGCCTCTGAAAGATGGCTTCCTAAACAATAACCCGAATTAGTTAACAATAACTATGTACAAGTATTGCAGATAATCCGCACTTGGGATGGGCGCCCAGCATCCACTACGGACTCCGAGAAATAGAATTATCGGTAAGTAAATTCTTATTTTCTCTATCGTCCTAAGTGGATGCTGGGGTTCCTGAAAGGACCATGGGGATTATACCAAAGCTCCCAAACGGGCGGGAGAGTGCGGATGACTCTGCAGCACCGAATGAGAGAACTCCAGGTCCTCCTTTGCCAGGGTATCAAATTTGTAAAAATTTACAAACGTGTTCTCCCCTGACCACGTAGCTGCTCGGCAGAGTTGTAATGCCGAGACCCCTCGGGCAGCCGCCCAAGATGAGCCCACCTTCCTTGCGGAATGGGCCTTAACAGATTTAGGCTGTGGCAGGCCTGCCACAGAATGTACAAGTTGAATTTTGTTACAAAACCAACGAGCAATCGACTGCTTAGAAGCAGGTGCACCCAACTTGTTGGGTGCATACAGTATAAACAGCGAGTCAGATTTTCTGACTCCAGCCGTCCTTTAAATGTATATTTTTAAGGCTCTGACAACGTCCAACAACTTGGAGTCCTTCAAGTCGTCTGTAGCCGCAGGCACTACAATAGGCTGGTTCAGGTGAAACGCTGATACCACCTTAGGGAGAAAATGCGGACGCGTCCGCAGCTCTGCCCTATGTCGAATGGAAAATTAAATAAGGGCTTTTATAAGACAAAGCCGCCAGTTCAGATACTCTCCCGGCCGAAGCCAGGGCCAGTAACATAGTCACTTTCCATGTGAGATATTTCAAATCCACATTCTTTAGTGGTTCAAACCAATTGGATTTGAGGAAATCTAAAACTACATTTAGATCCCACGGTGCCACCTTAGGCACCACAGGAGGCTGTATATGCAGTACTCCTTTGATAAAAATCTGGACCTCAGGGACTGAGGCCAATTCTTTGTGGAAGAATATTGATAGGGCCGAAATTTGAACCTTAATAGATCCCAATTTGAGACCCATAGACAATCCTGATTGCAGGAAATGTAGGAAAACGACCCAGTTGAAATTCCTCCATCGGAGCACTCCGCTGCTCGCACCACGCAACATATTTTCGCCAAATACGGCGATAATGCTTCGCGGTGACTTCCTTCCTTGCCTTTATCAAGGTAGGAATGACTTCTTCTGGAATGCCTTTTCCTTTTAGGATCTGGCATTCAACGCCATGCCGTCAAACGCAGCCGCGGTAAGTCTTGAAAAAGACAAGGACCCTGCTGAAGCAGGTCCCTTCTCAGAAGTAGAGGCCACGGATCGTCCGTGACCATCTCTTGAAGTTCCGGGTACCAAGTCCTTCTTGGCCAATCCGGAGCCACTAGTCTTACTCCTCTTTGCCGTATAATCCTCAATACCTTTGGTATGAGAGGCAGAGGAGGAAACACATATACCGACTGGTACACCCAAGGTGTTACCAGCGCGTCCACAGCTATTGCCTGCGGATCTCTTGACCTGGCGCAATACCTGTCCAGTGTTTTGTTGAGGCGAGACGCCATCATGTCCACCATTGGTTTTACCCAACGGTTTAATAGCATGTGGAAAACTTCTGGATGAAGTCCCCACTCTCCCGGGTGAAGGTCGTGTCTGCTGAGGAAGTCTGCTTCCCAGTTGTCCACGCCCGGGATGAATACTGCTGACAGTGCTATCACGTGATTCTCCGCCCAGCGAAGGATCCTGGCAGCTTCTGCCATTGCCCTCCTGCTTCTTGTGCCGCCCTGTCTGTTTACATGGGCGACTGCCGTGATGTTGTCCGACTGGATCAACACCGGTCTTCCTTGAAGCAGAGGTTCCGCCTGGCTTAGAGCATTGTAGATTGCTCTTAGTTCCAGAATGCTTATGTGAAGAGACTTTTTCAGGCTCGACCACACTCCCTGGAAATTTCTTCCCTGTGTGACTGCTCCCCAGCCTCTCAGGCTGGCATCCGTGGTCACCAGGATCCAATCCTGTATGCCGAATCTGCGGCCCTCCAATAGATGAGCCTCCTGCAACCACCACAGAAGGGATACCCTTGTCCTCGGCGACAGGGTTATCCGCAGGTGCATCTGAAGATGCGACCCTGACCATTTGTCCAACAGATCCCTTTGCATGGAATCTGCCGAAAGGGATTGCTTCGTAAGAAGCTACCATTTTTTCCCAGGACTCTTGTGCATTGATGTACAGACACCTTTCCTGGTTTTAGGAGGTTCCTGACCAGGTCAGATAACTCCTTGGCTTTTTCTTCGGGAAGAAAAACCTTTTTCTGAACTGTGTCCAGAATCATCCCCAGGAACAGCAGACGAGTTGTCGGCATTAATTGGGATTTTGGAATATTCAGAATCCATCCGTGCTGCTTTAGCACCTCTTGAGATAGTGCTAAACCCATCTCTAGCTGTTCTCTGGACCTTGCCCTTATTAGGAGATCGTCCAAGTATGGGATAATTAATACGCCTTTTCTTCGAAGAAGAAATATTATCTCGGCCATTACCTTTGTAAAGACCCGAGGTGCCGTGGACAAACCAAACGGCAGCGTCTGAAACTGATAGTGACAGTTTTGTACAACGAACCTGAGGTACCCCTGGTGTGAGGGGTAATTGGAACGTGGAGATACGCATCCTTGATGTCCAAGGATACCATAAAGTCCCCTTCTTCCAGGTTCGCTATCACTGCTCTGAGTGACTCCATCTTGAACTTGAACTTCTTTATGTATAGGTTCAAGGACTTCAGATTTAGAATAGGCCTTACCGAGCCATCCGGCTTCGGTACCGCAAATAGAGTGGAATAATACCCCTTCCCTTGTTGTAGAAGAGGTACCTTGACTATCACCTGCTGAGAATACAGCTTGTGAATGGCTTCCAAAACCGTCTCCCTTTCTGAGGGGGACGTTGGTAAAGCAGACTTCAGGAAACGGCGAGGTGGCTCTGTCTCTAATTTCAACCTGTACCCCTGAGATATTATCTGCAGGATCCAGGAATTTACCTGCGAGTGAGCCCACTGCGCGCTGTAATTTTTGAGACGACCGCCTACCGCCCCCGAGTCCGCTTGCGAAGCCCCAGCGTCATGCTGAGGCTTTTGTAGAAGCCGGGGAGGGCTTCTGTTCCTGGGAAGGAGCTGCCTGTTGCTGTCTCTTCCCTCGTCCTCTGCCTCGTGGCAGATATGAATAGCCCTTTGCTCTCTTATTTTTAAAGGAACGAAAGGGCTGCGGTTGAAAGGTCGGTGCCTTTTTCTGTTGGGGAGTGACTTGAGGTAGAAAGGTGGATTTCCCGGCCGTAGCCGTGGCCACCAAATCCGATAGACCGACCTCAAATAACTCCTCTACGCATCGCCTGTCCACTGTCGTGTCCATAAAGCTCTTCTGGCCGAAATGGACATAGCACTTACCCGTGATGCCAGTGTGCAGATATCTCTCTGTGCATCACGCATATAAAGAAATGCATCCTTTATTTGTTCTAACGACAGTAAAATATTGTCCCTGTCCAGGGTATCAATATTTTTGATCAGGGACTCTGACCAAACTACCCCAGCACTGCACATCCAGGCAGTCGCAATAGCTGGTCGTAGTATAACACCTGCATGTGTGTATATACCTTTTTGGATATTTTCCATCCTCCTATCTGATGGATCTTTAAGTGCGTCCGTCTCAGGAGAGGGTAACGCCACTTGTTTTGATAAGCGTGTTAGCGCTTTGTCCACCCTAGGAGGTGTTTCCCAGCGCTCCCTAACCTCTGGCGGGAAAGGGTATAAAGCCAATAACTTCTTTGAAATTAGCAGTTTTTTATCGGGGCACCCCACGCTTCATCACACACGTCATTTAATTCTTCTGATTCGGTAAAAACTACTGGTAGTTTTTTCACACCCCACATAATACCCTGTTTAGTGGTACCTGTAGTATCAGCTAAATGTAACATCTCCTTTATTGCCAAAATCATATAACGTGTGGCCCTACTGGAAAATACGGTTGATTCGTCACCTTCACCACCGGAATCAGTGCCTGTGTCTGGGTCTGTGTCGACCGACTGAGGCAAGGGACGTTTTACAGCCCCTGACGGTGTTTGAGGCGCCTGGACAGACACTAATTGAGTGTCCGGCCGCCTCATGTCGGCAAACGACTGCTTAAGCGAGTTGACGCTATCCCGTAATTCCACAAATAAAGGCATCCATTCTGGTGTCGACCCCCTAGGAGGTGACATCCTCATATTTGGCAATTGCTCCGCCTCCACACCAATAACGTCCTCATACATGTCGACACACACGTACCGACACACAGCAGACACACAGGGAATGCTCTATACGAAGACAGGACCCACTAGCCCTTTGGGGAGACAGAGGGAGAGTCTGCCAGCACACACCAAAAAGCGCTATATATGACAGGGATAGCCTTATGATTAAGTGCTCCCTTATAGCTGCTTTTATATTAATATATTGCCATTTATTCTGCCCCCCCTCTCTGTTATACCCTGTTTCTGTAGTGCAGTGCAGGGGAGAGACCTGGGAGCCTTCCTGACCAGCGGAGCTGTGACAGAAAATGGCGCCGTGTGCTGAGGAGATAGGCCCCGCCCCTTTTTCGGCTGGCTCGTCTCCCGCTATTTAGTACATTTAGGCAGGGGTAAATATCTCCATATAGCCTCTGGGGCTATATGTGAGGTATTTTTAGCCTTTTTAAAGGTTTTCATTTGCCTCCCAGGGCGCCCCCCCCCAGCGCCCTGCACCCTCAGTGACTGCCGTGTGAAGTGTGCTGAGAGGAAAATGGCGCACAGCTGCAGTGCTGTGCGCTACCTAAAGAAGACTGCAGGAGTCTTCAGCCGCCGATTCTGGACCTCTTCTTGCTTCAGCATCTGTGAGGGGGCCGGCGGCGTGGCTCCGGTGACCATCCAGGCTGTACCTGTGATCGTCCCTCTGGAGCTTCATGTCCAGTAGCCAAGAAGCCAATCCATCCTGCACGCAGGTGAGTTCACTTCTTCTCCCCTCTGTCCCTCGTTGCAGTGATCCTGTTGCCAGCAGGAATCACTGTAAAATAAAAAACCTAAGCTAAACTCTCTAAGCAGCTCTTTATGAGAGCCACCTAGAATTGCACCCTTCTCGGCCGGGCACAAAAATCTAACTGGAGGAGGGTCATAGGGGGAGGAGCCAGTACACACCACCTGACCTGTAAAAGCTTTACTTTTGTGCCCTGTCTCCTGCGGAGCCGCTATTCCCCATGGTCCTTTCAGGAACCCCAGCATCCACTTAGGACGATAGAGAAAACAACAGTAACTTATGTAGATCATTTAATCACAAACTATTATGCAGAAAAAAAATTCCACTGTGTCTCTTGTGATCTGTAAGCTTTTTTGCCATTCACATTGATGAAACGTCATGTATCCAGGTCTGCTCAGATGCTGCAAATTTGTGAATGATTGAAAACTGCATTTGGAAATTGTGTTCTGCAACCATTTCCATATTGTGCTACAGGGAACAGCTCTTTGCACTTTTGTCGCTGATACTCACACTTGTAATGGCTGTGCGGCTTGGGTGTAATTGTAGTGGGTGCAAGGGGTGCCACTGCTATGAGGCCCAGAGGCTTAGGGGGGTCCGGACCCAGGTTATAAAGTTGCATACCAATTTCTCTGATTTCCCTTCTAAGCTGCCCAACCTGAACTGTGTAAAATCACATTTTCTGTGAGAGTAGTGTGTAGTGGATGTCACAAAAATGAGGGGGCACTGTAATGTGGCATAATTTGAACTGGAGACCCCTGTAATGTGTTATAATCTGATCTGCTCATTGTAATGTGGAGGGCACTATGATGTTACATAATAAGAACTGGGGCACTTTAATGTGACACAATATGAAATACAGGCACTGTAGTGTGGCATAATATGAACTGGGGACACTGTGTGGCATAATGTGTACTGACAGCCTTACAATGTGACAATGTAAACTAGGCAACTATAATGGTTTATAAAATAAACTAGGGCACTACAATGGGGCATAATATTTACTAGGGCACTACAATGGCTCAGAAAATTAACTAGGCCACTAGTATTGGACATACAATTAATAACTGCTGTGGAGAAGTCAGTGACGTGCGGTGAGGTCACTGGTTGGGGAGGCACTGACAGCTAACAAGCCCCCCCCCCCCGAAAAAAAAAAAGTGTGGTCCCCCAACACATCAGGAAAACCAGCACTGGGCAGAACCAGCCAGGGGGAGTAATGCCATAGCAGGGGAGACACTCAGTGTGGGGTCCCCCTGCCATAACATTAATCTGCCCCCCAGCCAGTCAGCCCAGGGTTGGAATTCCTCGGAAAGTGGGAACCCCAAAAAATAAAAATGGGGTCCCCCCTCCCGAGCAATAACCAGCACTGGGCTGATAGCCCAGTGCTATGCCCCGCACCCCTGGTGGCGGTGGGTGCGGGGTTCATTGTGTGTTAATATTGTTCTTTACAGGTGGCCTACAGGTCCCAGCAAGCCTGCCCCAGCATGCTGGCACTTGGAGAACCACAAGTGCCAGCATGCCCGGACATAAAGGGCCTGCTGGCACCTGTGGTCTACCTGCAAAGAATAGTAATATTGTTCTTTACAGGTAGCCTACAGGTCCCAGCAAGCCTGCCCCAGCATGCTGGCACTTGGAGAACCACAAGTGCCAGCATGCCCGGACATAAAGGGCCCGCTGGCACCTGTAGTCCACCTGTAAAGAAAATATTAAAATAAAACTCCACACGTCTTGAAAAGAAGCTTTATTAATCTGGGTCTTCACCTGGGGGCGGCGGTCTTTAAGCTCTTTTGCGTGGCCGCCGCCTTCCCAGGGCTTCCGGCGTCTTCACCTGGGGGGCGCCACCCCCCCAGGGCTTCCAGCGTCTTCACCTGGTGGGCGGTGGCTGCTAAGCTCTTTTGCATAGCCGCCGCCCAGCCAGGACTTCCGGACGTCTTTTTTCTTCAGGAGCTCTTCACTGCTCCTCCTCCGCCGTCGGACTGACTCTCCTCCGCCTTGCGCTGACTTATATAAGTCAGCCGGGGGGCGGGGCGATGACGCGGCGAGCCGTGATTGGCTCGCGGCGGCCATCTTGAATTTCAAAAATGACGCTGAGGCGCCATTTTTGAAACTGGAACCGCTCCGCTGCCAAACTCTGCAGGATCAAGGTAATTTTCCGCCGCCGCAACCCGCCGCCTGCTCCACCGCCGCCCGAACCACCGCCGCATCCCGCCGCCCGGACCATCGCCGCATCCAGCCGCCCGCACCTCCTCCGCCAGCGTCGCCCACACAGTGATTGACAGCGGATCCAGTGACGGATCCGCTGGCCAATCACTGTGGCCTCACTGACAGGGACGTGCTTTCATAGGTTGAAAGCACGTCCCTGTATGAAAGCGGCACCACTAATGGTGCCGCTTTCCCATATATTTTCAATGGGCTTTTACAGCCCATGGCTAGTCCCCGCCCGTGCCCGCCCCCCGCTCCCCATACTTTCCCCAGTGACAACGGGAGGCACCACGATCTGTGCCTCCCAAGCACATAAAGAGAGGACGAGGAGCAATGTAAAGAATAATATTAAGAAGATACATATGACACAGAATATGTGTCATATGCATCTTCTTTGTATAATCTTAATCATTAATGACAGGGGAGGCACTGCCTCCCCTGCCTCCCCTGACTGCACGTCCCTGGGAGAAGTGTCTGTCAAGAAACATTGGGACATGGGCCCCTTCAATATGTTGTTATGGGGCCCACAAAGTTCTAGTTACTCCTCTGCTGTGCGTTGTACACA
Organism: Pseudophryne corroboree; assembly: GCF_028390025.1. NCBI lineage: Eukaryota > Metazoa > Chordata > Amphibia > Anura > Myobatrachidae > Pseudophryne > Pseudophryne corroboree. The sequence continues at coordinate 598,411,887 of NC_086445.1, forward strand.
TTTGTGATAGTGCTCAGTCAATGGCTGAAAAGAACAGCAAAATGCAGGTTGATACAATACAATAAAGACATGCAAAAATAATAAATATTTGCACCCCTTGCATTGCAACGTGTTTTGTTCCAGATACACAGTTACTTGCTTTTTTTCTGCTTTGCTCCCAATCCAGAATCAGTCACTCTGTGAGACAGGCCCTATATTAACGGCGATAATTAGCTCTTTTTATGTGATGATTTTACTAGCTGCACTGTTCAGCAGCAACTGCCTGAGAGCCCATAAACATTTTTTATTGTCGGAGGGGTATCAGAGCAAAATAGTTTGAGTACTGTTACAGTAACTGTAAACTCCTGCATTCACCTCAGTTCCTTAAATTATGATCTTCCACCTCAAAATATTATATTCACTAATAACACAGTATTAGGTACTTCTTCAGACACTATTATGCAGACATATGAGGCAGTGGTGCAAGACCCGTTTCTCTGCACTCTGGTGACCAAATTGGTTTACGCATCCTGGTACCTATTTACACACTGCATTATGTCATTAAATCATTCACAACAGGCTGTTTGCATAGTACCTGTGCCCAGGGCTTAAAGTGGTCCTGGAAAGGTGGGGGAACTCACCTCGCCCGCAATCCCTTATGCTTAGTGCGCGCCGAAGGCGCGCGCGCCGCAGAAAGGGGTGTGGCCTCACAAGGAAGGGGCGTGGCCACACAAAAGTACCACCAATTCAAAATAATGCTTCACAGTAGCACAATCTTATTTACATTGCCCGCCCCACTATGCCCTTTACACACACAATGCCCACAATAGCAGAGCCACTTACACACACAATGCCCACAGCAGTGTCCTCTCCCTCCAAATTTTGAATTTGGTTCACAATGTATATGTTGAACAACCTTTGCTCACCTCTCTTAGGTCTTCTATGTGTCCCTTCTGCTTTCTTGTTTCCTTTGTCTGTCACTCTCCTCATGTGTCCATACATTTTAGCGCTGTGTGTAAGAAACAGCATCGGCGTTCCCCCCCCATATTTAAAATAGGACCAGTGACAAAAATTTAGGGGGAAGTGGCGTGGTCACAAAATAATACCAATTCATATTACGCTGCACAGTAATCTCCATTATTCAAATGACGCCGCACAGTAGCACCACTTACACACAGTACACCAGGTAGAGCCCCTATCAGGCATTATGCTAGATAGAGCCCCCTTTTACACAGTACGGCAGGCAGAGCCCCCTTTTACACAGTACGGCAGGCAGAGCCCCCATTTTACACAGTACGGCAGGCAGAGCCCCATTTTACACAGTACGGCAGGCAGAGCCCCATTTTACACAGTACGGCAGGCAGAGCCCCCTTTTACACAGTACGGCAGGCAGAGCGCCCTTTTACACAGTACGGCAGGCAGAGCCCCCTTTTACACAGTACGGCAGGCAGAGCCCAATTTTACACAGTACGGCAGGCAGAGCCCCCTTTTACACAGTACGGCAGGCAGAGCCCCCTTTTACACAGTACGGCAGGCAGAGCCCCATTTTACACAGTACGGCAGGCAGAGCCCCATTTTACACAGTACGGCAGGCAGAGTCCCCCATAACACAGTACGGCAGGCAGAGTCTCCCATAACACAGTACGGCAGGCAGAGTCCCCCATAACACAGTACGGCAGGCAGAGTCCCCCATAACACTGTACGGCAGGCAGAGTCCCCCATAACACAGTACGGCAGGCAGAGTCCCCCATAACACAGTACGGCAGGCAGAGTCCCCCCATAACACAGTAAGAGAGACAGAGCATCCAGCACCTCCATGTTTGCCCCAGCACTACACCCCCTCTGTCACATAGCATCCAGCACCCCCACAGTGTCAGTAAGCATTCAGCACCTCCCTCTGTGTCCCCCAGAACTGCCCCACCTCTGTGTCACACAGCACAGCATCTGTCACCACCATTACAGTACCGTCAGATCCCCACCCCTCCCCTCCCCTCCCTCCACAGTGAACCGTGAGTCTCCTGCAGGATGCCCGCTGCTCAGCCTCACAGTAAACTCCGGCGGCTGCGGGGGGATCGCGGCTGCGGGGGGGAGGGGATCGGGTGTTAAAGCCCGCGGCTCACACTCCGGCGGCTGCAGGGAAGGGGATCGGGCGTTACAGCCCGCGGCTCACACTCTGGCGGTTGTTGTGGGGGGATCGGGTCTTAAAGCCCGCGGCTCACACTCCGGCGGCTGAGGCAACGGGGGAGAGAGAGCACTTTGAATCTGGCGCCGATTGTGCGCCATTCACGGCTCCTGAACCGCCAGCTAATGAGAAGCTGCCACTTGGCAGCTTCTCATTGGCTGGCGGTCCGCGAGCCGTGATTGGCTCAGGCTTGAAATAGCCGCCCCTACTTCTGATTGGTGCTGCAGTCGGTCCGCGAGCCGGGATTGGCTGGCGGCTGCTGCCACCTTTAAAATGCACAGCTGGGACCTGATGCTGTGGCCGGGCGGAGGCGGAACTGGTTCCGCCTGCAATTAGAGGTGACGGAACGCAGTTCCGCCCCGTTCCGGCCCACTTTAACCACTGCCTGTGCCAAATATAATTGCACATTGTACATGTGCTGGGGTTTTGGAACTAAGAGAGAGCAGAGCAATGAGCTGCAACATAAAAGATGTCATCTGTGGAATTGCGCTTTCACACTTTCTGTTTTGCACTTCATTGGACTTCATGCAGCTCCAAAACCCCTGAACATTTACTACGTGCAGTTCTAATATACTGTATTTGGCACAGGCAAAGCGTATGTGTACTAAATAAAAATACACCTTACTTATATGGTGGATTATCTGCGATGGGGAACCTATAAAGAAATTGTTCTCCCTGGACAACGGGTGTCTTCAGATGGTATTCACTATTCATGTAGGAAATCCCATGACATGGAAGATGCCTGTTTGTGTAGGAATATAACCAATGTCAGTATTCAACAGAGGTTAAACCAGACTTGTGCCCTCTGTGTCCCCTCCAGCCTCCTGCCCAGGTGTCACTCAAGCCTCCTGGTCCGTGTCCCATCAATTCACGTGTCTTTGTAAACTACATGCTGCATGTATCACTCAAGTCTTGTGCCCCTGTGTTGCCTCCAGCCTCCTACTCCCTGTGTCACCTCCAGATCCCTGCATCAATCCAGCTTCCTGTCCTGTGTCACCTCCTGCCCCATGTCCCATCCAGCCCCATGTCTCCTCCATCTCTATCATCTCCAGTCTGTGTCATATCCTGTGTCACTCCAGCCTCCTGCTCCATTCCAGTTCCAGCTCGCTGTTACATTCCAGCCTCCTGCTCCCCGTGTCACCTCCTGCCTCATGTCACTTGCGCTACCTGCTTCAAGTAACTCCAGCCTCCTGTCTTTCAAGCCTTCTGCCCCGTCTTCCTAGCTATCCACATCCCCCCCAGTCTTTACATCCTCCTGTCACTCTGTCTTACAATCCTCCTGTATTATCTCCTGCATGGTCATATTTGAGCATGGCTGGCAGTTCCTCTTTAAATCTGAGAGTATAACGTGATGTCACGAGGTCAGCATCATGCTCCCGGCAGTCCTGGAGGGAGATAGCAGAAGCTGTCGTGCCACCAAGCACCATGGTCTTGCTCAGTGGCGCAGTTCCAGGATAATGGTGGAGGGTGCTAAGTAGGTGGGCGGTATGGCGTACCAACTGCCTCATTTTTTAAAGGTACATCGTACCCGGGTGTACCCACACACTTGCATAAGGTAAGAAAATGTTACCCAGATTCCTCCATGTTTTTTTGCTGGTCTATGAAGCATTGTCTACCAATGTAATATGCTACAGTGTGTGAGGGGAGGTGGTCAATGTCAATACATTACACCATATCAAATAGTTTGATGTATAAAAAATAAGCTTTATTCTTTTTTATAAATTCTTTATTTCTGTAGCATCCATAAGGGATATTGGGGGAACCTAGTACGATGGGGTATAGACGGGGTCCAAAGGAGCCAGTGCACTTTAAATTTCTTCAACTGGGTGTGCTGGCTCCTCCCCTCTATGCCCCCTCCCACAGGCAGTTTAGAAAAAAGTGCCCTCAGGAGAGGATGCACACTCTGTAGCTCCAGAGTTTTCTTCGATTTCTTTTGAAAACTTTTATTATTTTCGGTATGCTGTCTGGGCTACAGCATACCTGCGTGGGAGTTAGGGGAGGGGGCGGTCACCGGTCTTACAAGGCGCAGAGCCGCTTCCCCGCTTCTGTTATGTGTTCAGCGGCTGCAAATCTGTCAGTTCTGCTTTCTGCATTGATTAACACCTGGATCCGGCTGCTCCCTTCTGTTGTTTTCGTTTCCTAGCAACTGATCACCTGGACCTCATTACCTGCAACTTCAGCCTGACTATCATGTGATTGGTTTGTCTCGCTTTAACTAGGGAGTATCCACATACCACTGTGCCAGTGATAGAGTTCAGTATCAGAGAGTGTCAGGTTCTAGTCTGGACTCCTTAGAGCAGAGGTTCTCAAACTCGGTCCTCGGGGGCCTACACAGTGCATGTTTTGCAGGTCTCCTCACAGAATCGCAAGTGAAATAATTAGCTCCACCTGTGGACCTTTTAAAATGTGTCAGTGAGTAATTAATACACCTGTGCACCTGCTGGGTTACCTGCAAAACATGCACTGTGTGGGCTCCCGAGGACCGAGTTTGAGAACCTCTGCCTTAGAGCCTTTGCTTGTGTACTCAGCACGTGGCCATTGCATGCTGTGCAAGTTCCCAGTCTCCTGTGTCCTGGTAAACAGGTCCCAGTATTCCTGCCAGTCCTGCACCCAGTTCATCTTGGACCTGTATCTACTACAATTATATATCCAGTGTGTCCTTCTGCTTTGGAATCCCTGCTTCAAGATATCCGTGCAGTATTCCAGACAGTCCTGCACCTTGTCTCAGTAATCCTGCACCTGTCCAGTTTTGCAAACAGCAGTCTAATCACACAGACCTTTCTGCATATTCTTCCCCATTCAGTACCTCCAATTCTGTATCCAGACTCCAAACAAACTCCTGTGAATCCTGCCAAACTCCAGCTCTGCTATCCAGAATTTACAGCCTGCAAGTTTGTTTCCCTCTGTGTCCCAGCTCAGCTCTCATCAAACCTCTGCCATTAGCCCTGCTTGTCAGTTACTCTGCAATTAACCCCTGCCTTACCAGCTGCATTTCTCCAGGTAAATTTATCTGTTTATACCTTGTGGACTCCTGTACAGATACCAGGTGACCCAGGCAGGGGGCCGCGACCTGCACATCAGGGGCAGTGAAGCCCAAATCCCCTTGCGGGGTTCCCTGGTGAGCACCCCCCGGTGTGTTAGACTCCACACCTCTGCTCTGGGTCGCGCCAACCACCTGGTATCTGCTTCCAGAATACAGGTGCTTACAGCTTCAGGACCACTGCCTGAGGGGTTGTTTTTCAGCGGGGCACTGCACCTTGGCTGTCACAACCGCAGCATGCCGCACACCCCTAATGCTGCCTGAAGGTGACATCGGTGGTGAGTACAAACCGGGGCCTCGCTAGGGGGGGTACCCCGGTTCAAAGTGCGGCTGACCACGGGAGCGGCGTACGGGACCCAGTAGCGGTTCTTGCCACGGGCAAGTAGGCTTTTTGCCTGGAGCGCCGCCGCCGTGGCAAGAGCCGCTACTGATCCCCAATCCCCTCTCCCCGCTGCAGCCGGCTCCACTGACAGACACTAGAGGTCATAATTGACCACTAGTCTTAGTGCAGCGCTGCTATGGGAGAGACGTCATAGTGAGGAGCCGGCGGCCGGAGACGGAGGGCAGCGGAAGCAGGAGCGGGGCTGGTAAGTATTGTGTAGGTTTTTTATTTTTATTGTGTTTGTAAGCGGTGCTATAGGGGGGCACTGCAACAGGGGGGCACAACTACTGGGGGCACAGCTACAGGGGGGAACAACTACTGGGGGCACAGCTACAGGGGGGAACAACTACTGGGGGCACAGCTACAGGGGGGAACAACTACTGGGGGCACAGCTACAGGAGGCACAACTACTGGGGGCACAGCTACAGGAGGCACAACTACTGGGGTCACAACTACAGCGGGCACAGCTACAGGGGGGCACAATTACAGGGGGATAACTGTGGCCACGCCCCTATTTTTGGGCGTGCACCTTTGGCGCCCCAGTTTTGTTTTACTGGTGGGGGGGGGGGGGGGGGAGTTGCCACAGGAAACTTTCGCCCTGGGCACCACAAGGTCTAGAACCGGCCTTGACGGGACCCGCTAGGATCCCTGTGCGTAAACTGGCACAAAACTGCTTGACTAGCACTTGTGTGATGTTTTTAGCTGTTTAGGAGACTTTGCCAGTATAAAATATATGTACAGCTCTGGCGCCATTGCAGGGGGCAGAGCTTCCTCAGAGCGGGACTTGGGGCATTTTGACACCTTCATCTGCTTACTGCAGCCATCTACAGCACACACTCAGCTCTTCCTGCCTCAGAGACATGCTGGAAAACTGGTACAGGGTGCAGAAAAGGGGGAGAGACTCTTGTGTACACTGTCCTGAGCATATTTAAGATTGCAATTGTTAGTGTTTACTGTGTTTTACAGACCTGACAGTCTCACTGGGGCAGTGCAGCACAGAGTGTGCTGGCACCATCCCTCTCTCTGTGTCTCCTCTCACATACAGTAGGGCAGGCTTGCATTATAACTGTCTGTGTGTATGTTTGTGCACTTACTGTGAAATATGCACACTGTGCAGTGTATGTCACACCAGATTATCTTCATTATATAATGACTCTGTTTCCTGTGAACAATGCAGTCAATCTTCACAACTCAGTGAAGAGGTTGGGAGAGAGGGTCCAGACAGTGCCGTAACTAGGCATTTTAGCGCTGTGTGCAAGAAACGACAGTGGCCCCCCCCCCCCTTGTAAGATAGGGGCAGAGCGCGCCGTAGGCGCGGCAAAAATTTCTAGGGGCGTGGCTTCACGGGGAAGGGGCGTGGCCACAAAATAATAGCAATTCATACTACGGTGCACAGTAGTCTACATTATTCAAATTACGCTGCACAGTAGCGCCACTACACCAGGTAGAGCCCCTTTTATACATTACAGCAGACAGTGTCCCCCTTTTTACACATTGCGGCAGCCAGTCCCCCTTTTTACACATTACAGCAGCCAGTCTCCCTTTTAACACATTGCGGCAGCCGGTCCTTCTTTTTACACATTGCGGCAGACAGCGTCCCTTTTTTACAATTACAGCAGACAGCGTCCCCGTTTTTACACATTACGGCAGACGGTGTCCCCCTTTATACACATTGCGGCAGCCAGTCCCCCTTTTTACACATTACGGCAGCCAGTCCCCATTTTTACACATTGCGGCAGCCAGTCCCATTTTACACATTGCGGCAGCCAGTCCCATTTTACACATTGCGGCAGCCAGGACCCCTTTTTACACATTGCGGCAGCCAGTCCCCATTTTTTACACATTGCGGCAGCCAGTCCCATTTTACACATTGCGGCAGCCAGGACCCCATTTTACACATTGCGGCAGCCAGGACCCCATTTTACACATTGCGGCAGCCAGTCCCCATTTTTTACACATTGCGGCAGCCAGTCCCATTTTACACATTGCGGCAGCCAGGACCCCATTTTACACATTGCGGCAGCCAGGACCCCATTTTTTACACATTGCGGCAGCCAGTCCCATTTTACACATTGCGGCAGCCAGTCCCATTTTTTACACATTGCGGCAGCCAGTCCCATTTTTTACACATTGCGGCAGCCAGTCCCATTTTACACATTGCGAGCAGCCAGTCCTATTTTTTACACATTGCGGCAGCCATCCCCCTTTTTTACACATTGCGGCAGCCAGTCCCATTTTTTACACATTGCGGCAGGCGGTGTCCGAGAGAGAGAGAGACAGAGAGAGAGAGAGGGGGGGGGGAATATACTTACCTTCTCCCCGCTGACAGGCTCCTCGTGCTGCTCCCTCGGTGGCGGCAGTGAGATGAGAAGGAGGAGGAGGGAGGGGGAGCAGGGAGCCGCAGCAGCGCTATGTTATTGGTAGTAAGCGCCGCTGCAGCATCCCCCTCTCCTTCTGTATTGGCTGCCGGGCAGCCAATACGGAAGGAGAGGGGGATGCTGCAGCGGCGCTTACTACCAATAACATAGCGCTGCTGCGGCTCCCTGCTCCCCCTCCCTCCTCCTCCTTGTCCGCTGCCTCCGGCGCTGGTCTCTCTCCTCCAGCGCGGCGCACGGCGCACACAGAGGCGGCATGTAATGAGTCAATTTGACTCATTACATGCCGCTGGCCGTGCGCCCCCAGGGCACCTGCGCTGTGTGCCAAGCCCCCTTGGCACACACGTAGTTACGGCTCTGGGTCCAGAGCCCCATTGGTTAGGGTCTCTTGATGTCGGATATGTCACCCCAGCTCACTGCTAATGTGCAGAAAACTCAGCTACTGCAACAAGCTGTTGCAGATTTAGCTGCTAGGGCTGATGCACAGCCCCCCTTCCCCCCACCCCCTCTCTCATGCAGGTCCCCAGAAGCGGGGTTACCCTGCTCTGCTCTCCGATACAGATGATAATATACAAGATGATGGGGATGACCTGGATCCCGTTAGTTGGGATCCCTATTCTACTCAGGGTATTGAACCCCTCATTTTGGCTATAAGGAATGTGTTAAAGCTCCCTCTAGAGGACGCTGCGTCACAGCAGTAATTTTTTTACTGTGTGCAAAACAAGCCCCATGTCACTTTCCCTGATTCTCCAGAGTTAGATGACTTATTCAAACAGGCCTGGAAAAATCCAGACAAAAAATTCCAAGTGTCCAAATAGTTTTTGCGCACTTTCCCATTTGCTCCTGAAGGTAGACAATTTTGGGGGGAACCCCCTGGCATGGATGTCTCCGTCTCTCGCCTGTCTAAGGAGGCGCCGCTGCCTGCCCCCGGGCTCCTTTACCATGAAGGATCCTGGGGATCGGAAGATAGAGACTAACCTAAAGTCTATATACACTGCAGTCGGCCTCTCACAAAGACCGGTCATTAAGGGTTGCTGGATGACCCACGCTATTCATTCTTGGGCCATTCAAATTCAGGGGGGCCTCTTGGCTGAGAAATCCACGTTTCTTCCCTCTGGGGCCTCGCCAGTGAGACGCTCCTATCCAGGGCCGTCTGTCCAGTCCTTTCGGTCTCACAGATTTTGATCGAAGGCCAACGATGCCTCCAATGCGGCTAGAGGCATCAGAAGTAAGTCCAGAAAACCTGCAAACACCAGTTCTCAGGAACAGTCCACTGGTCCTGCTTCCACTAAGGCCTCAGCATGACTGTGCCCACTCACCCCGAGGGGATCTCGAGGTGGGAGCTCGACTGCGTCACATCAACAGCGTCTGGAAGACTTCCTGCCGGGATGCCCCCCCCTAACGTCAGTACTCCCCCCCCTAACGATTTTTCAGATCAAGCTTAGCAGCTTTGGAGGATATGCAGGTTACGTTACAACAGGCTATCTGGAAGTTGGTCCAATCCCATGTCATTGTTCCAGCACCACTACCGCAATACGGCATGGGGTTTTACTCAAACCTGTTTGTGGTGCCGAAGCCGGATAGTTCAGTCAGACCCATTCTGAATCTGAAATTCTTGAATCCTTATTTGAGGGTGTTCAAGTTCAAAATGGAATCCCTGCGAGCAGTGATTGCAGGCCTGGAAGAATAGGAATTTCTGGTCTCCTTGAATATCTCCATATTCCGATTTGGCCTCCTCATCAGGCGTACCTGCGGTTTGCCCTGCTGGATGATCCCTTCCAATTCCAGTCACTGCCCTTTGGCCTGTCAACAGCCCTGAGGGTATTCACGAAGGTGATGGCGGAGATGATGCTTCAACTCTGGGTCCAGGGGATCAATGTAGTCCCTTATCTGGACGATCTTCTGATAAAGGCAAGATCCAGGGAGCTTTTGTTGCTCCATATCGACCGCACCATCCGTCTGCTGTCCGACCATGGGTGGATCCTCAACTTTCAGAAGTCCCACCTGGAGCCAACTCGGAGGCTCCTGTTCCTGGGGATGTTGCTGGATACTGTGGGTAGAAGGTATTTCTACCAGAGGACAAGGCGAAAACACTTCAGGAGATGGTCCGCATGGTGCTCCGACCTACTCGAGTGTCCATACATCTCTGAATAAGATTGTTGGGAAAGATGGTTGCCTCATACGAGGCAATCCAGTATGGTAGGTTCCATGTTTCTATAATAGAACGTTTCAGTTGGATCTCCTGAGCAAGTGGTCCAGATCGCATCTCCAGATGCACCGGATGATTCAGCCTTCACCTCAGGCCAGGATTTCCCTCCTGTGGTGGCTACAGTCCTCCAAACTCCTGGAGGGCAGGTGTATCGGGATTCAGGATTGGACCCTCCTCACAACGGATGCGAGTATGAGAGTATGGGGAGCTGTCACCCACTGGGCACAGTTCCAGGGCAGGTGGTCAGGCCACGAAAGCCTCCTTCCAATCAACATTCTGAAACTTCGGGTGATCTACAATGCTCTACTTCAAGCCTCTCCTCTCCTCAAGGATCACGCGATCCAAGTACAGTCGGACAATGCCACGGCAGCGGCATATATCAATCGACAAGGAGGGACAAAAAGCAGAGCCTGCATGCGAGAGAACAATGGCGTGCTTCTGCTATAGAATAGGTTACCCAAGGGTGCTTGGGCGCTTTGGATAGGAGATGTTTCACCAAGCAGCAGCCTCTAAAGAAAGGGAAGTCACTCCCGTTTATAATACAAAAAAGGGGGGTTGAGGCTGCGCTATATTTGATCAATATGACAACAATAGTATTATAGTTAATAAAAACACATTTTATTCCTAAAAACAATAATATGTATTTCAATTCGAAAATGAATACATAGTAAAAGATGCATGCATATCAGAAACAGATAATTGATAATATATGTTTCATAAAAACAATTAAATGGGATTACCCAATTCGCCAGGATATAGGATGTTAGAATAATAAGGTGGCCGTTCCAAATTTTTCGCCTATAAAGCTAGAGTCCAGCATTAGCAAAGTCTCAGATATAAGCAATATCCAATGGATAGGCAAGTTACCGTTAGAGGATAGTGTGCTCCAAGATCTTTTGGTATAGAGCTCCTCATGCAATACGGTTGATGCAGTTCCTTCGTGCAGTTTTGCTATTTGAATTCTCAGAATTGAAATGGATAGTCTGGACAAGGTTAGGGGATGGTCCGGTCCTCCTTTAGAAAGGTTCCTGGCGGGGGTCCCTTGTACATCTGGCGGGGGTCCCTTGTACATCTGACGCGTTTCGCTGCAGTCAGCTTGCAGCTTTATCAAAGGTCTTTGTCCAGTGTCCAGGTCCAGTGTCTGGGTAGGAGGGTCCTCAGCAGAATCAGGCATTGGTACAAGGGTGCAGAGATAAGGGATTATTATTATCCTGCGCTTGTCCCACTTAGAATAGTTCTTAGTTATCATCTGACACTGCATATTGGGCCATGACTGTAATTCTGCTTTGACATCCGTTGACTGAGTGCATGAATTAGCTCTCAAACAAGCAAAGATGCTGTAGTGCAGACCTGGCCAACCTGTGACATACCAGCTGTTAAAAAAAACTACACGTTCCAGCATGCTCTGTCACAGTTTTGCTATTAGAGAATGCTAAAACTGTGGCAATGCATGATGGGATGTGTACTTTCGCAACAGTTGGAGAGCCACAGGTTGGCCAGGCCTGCTGTAGTGGCTCGAACATAACTGAACACTTCTCCTGTGAGCTAGAGTTGCAACCATTATTACTTTTCTACTGGTACTTGTAAAGGATTCACACTATGCTGTCCTCTGTAGTGCCTGTCTGGATTAAAAACTAATGTCTGCAGTTCAGGGTTTGAGTGTGGGGGTCTGGGAAACAATCTGGCAAGGTAATGGGCTCTACACATTTAGCTATTGATGGGCAATATGAACAATAGCGTTCAGAAATGAACAATATATCGTTCATATCGTTAAGTGTGGATGCACAGAATATGAACGATGCATGTCCCCCTGTGGTCGTTCATAGTTGATTTTCCATAGTTTTTCAATGCAAATCAATTTGGACGATAAACGATCATCATTCAGATCGCTCATCGTCCAAATTGCTGACATCGCCAAGTGTGTAGGGCCCATAATAGATTTGTTAGCTGCAAGAAGATAGCTATTGCAGAGGAAAAATTAAGGGCCTGCCACACTGGACGGCATGAACGATGAACGATATTGTTCATTATTTTCCCGTTAACTTCCTGGACACCTGGATGAACGAGATAGAGCGGCCACACTGAGCGATTTCATGAATGACTGAATGATATGCCTAAATCGTTTGACCCAAGGGTTTTGGCGCCTTTATTTAAATGTTTATTCTGCATTTACAGGTTATTGCTCATATTTCATTCCGGCCATACTGAACTATATGCGCCGTGGCGATATAGCAAGAATTGAGCTGCAGAGAAAGACAACCTTGTGATGTTGCTCAGAAGGGTACTGAAAATTAGCAATATTGTTTGAAGTATCGTCCAGTGTGGCAGGCTCTTTAATTGTTGAGTTGAAAAGCCCCTAATTATCTCAATATCTGATATCTATGTTAATTGTGGAATAGAGGGTCCTGCCACAAACTAAATATATAAAGAGGAAAAAAAAGGGGATGTATAAGGTGCACTAAATAGTCATAAAAAAAAGTAACTTTATTAAATAAAGTATATACATTCAAACAGCTAATATTTATTTAAATAAGATGAACAGGTTGAGTATCCCTTATCCAAAATTAAAAATCTCACATTTTTGGGTCCACTGCTGAGATAATGACATATATACTATATATTATGTGTATATATAGATATATTATATAGATATATAATATAATATACATATAAATGTGTCATTATCTCAGTAGGGGAACCAAAAAGGTGTGATTTTGAATTTTGGATAAGGGATACTCAACCTGTACCATCTTAGAATTGTTTAAAGAATAGAAAAAAGGAGTGTTATGGTAGACTTACCATGGTTAACACTCTTTCTGCGAAGTACATTGGGTTCCACAGGGAAACATCGGGGTGTAGAGTGGATCTTGATCCAGAGGCACCAACGAGCTAAAGCTTTAGGCTGTCCCAAGATGCATTGGGGCCTCCTCTATAACCCCGCCTCTGGACACTGGAGCTCAGTTTCGTTAACCAGTCCAATGCAGTAGCAGCTAAAAGAGACGGCAGATGTTAGTCACATAGAACCACATTCTCATGATAGGAGAAGGGACCAGCGGCTAATGCCATACAAACCCAAATAAGCTATGTGCGTCAGGTTGGGCGCCCAGTGGAACGCAGTGTACCTCGCAGAAAGAGATTTAACTATGATAAGTCTACCATAAATCTCCTTTTCTGCAGCGGGGTACACTATGTTCCACAGGGAATACATCAGGGATGTCCTAAAGCAGTTCCTCATGGGAGGGGACGCACCGTAGTGGGCACAAGAACCCGGCATCCAAAGGAAGCATCCTGGGAGGTGGAAGTATCAAAGGCATAGAACCTAATAAATGTGTTCACTGAAGACCATGTAGCCGCCTTGCACAATTGTTTAGCAGACACGCCTCTGCGGGCCGCCCAAGAAGGTCCTACAGACCGAGTAGAATGGGCATTAATAGCAGCAGGAGCTGGGAGTCCCGCCTGCGCATAAGCTTGTGCAATCACCATTCTAATCCATCTGGCCAAGCTTTGCTTGTTTGCAGGCCAGCCACGTTTGTGGAAACCAAATAGGACAAAACGGGTATCTGACCTCCAGATGGAGGCAGTCCTCTCCACATATATACGGAGAGCCCTTACCACATCCAAAGACCGCTCTTTGGAGGACAAGTCCGAAGAGATAAAGGCTGGAACCACAATCTCTTGGTTAAGGTGAAAAGATAACACCACCTTAGGTACATAAAACGGTCAAGTTCTGAGAACTGCCAGGTCAAGGTGAAATATCAGAAAGGGTGGAAGACAGGACAAAGCGTTTAAGTCCGACACTCGTCTTACAGACGCAATAGCCAGCAAAAACAGGACCTTGGCTGTGAGCGGAGTATCTCATTTCTATAAGAAATGGGGAATGTATATTGCTAGCTTAGATGTTGATACCCAGTCTTACATATACAGTATGCACTTTTCAAACATCTCCGTGGCATTTACATAAAAAAACAGTCTTACCTACTTCTCACTTCTCAGCAGGGGTGTATCTACCCATTGGCCAGGATGGCACTCGCCAGGGGCGCCAGGCAAGGAGGGGGCGCCGGCTTGCTGTGCCACCCGCGGCCAAAGGATAGAAAAGCAGTACTGTCAGACTGTACCTGGTGAGAGTCTGTTACTGCTGGAGCGGCGCTGGTGTCCGGCAGCACCGCACTTGTAACCATACTCAAAATAAACTACAGCTCCCAGCAGCCCTTGTTGCTGGGAGCTCCCAGCAGCAAAGGCTGCTGGGAACTGTAGTTTATTGTGAGTCTGATTACAAGTGCGGTGCTGCCGGACACTAGTCTGATCACTAGTCAAGTGCGGTGCTGACGAACACCGGCGCCGCGCCGGCAACAACAGTCTCTCACCAGGTACACAGCAATTGTTATATAGCACAGTGCTATAGATCTATTTGTTGTTGAAGATAATAAAAAAGTGTCAGTGTTTGGGAGAAGAGACTGTAGTACCTGGAAAACTACACGATTTTCATGCATGTTAGATGTAAGTAAGTAGTAAGTAAGCGAAAACTTTAACTTGTTTAGTGTAATAAAGAAAATACATATCTTACCTATTTCAAGGCCAGGTTCAAGGAAACGTATATCAGTTAATTGTATAATTGACCATTTTATCTTGGAAGTTATGGCACCCTGATGTTTCTTCTAACAGGAAGCACTTCTACCATCCAACTAATGGTGTTTGGTTAATGGCTGGGTCCATTTGAGGCTCATCTGACAGCATCTCATTAGCATTTCATTCAGGATGCAGTCAAGATGCCGGTGTTTGGCATCCCGGCGGTCGGAAAGCTGATGCCAGCATCCCGAAACTACTCGGAATACTGATGCTGGAATCCCAACATAGATAGCGATGCAGAATGCCAAAATCCAGATCGAGTTGGTGCCAAAGTCTGCACTGGCAAGCCACGTGGGAGGGTTAGGGTTAGGCTGCAGGGAGGGAGATTAGGAAGGGTGGGTTAGGGTTAGGCACCACTGAAGAGGCTTGGGGGGGGGGGGGGGGGGGCGCGTTAAGGTCAGGCTGTGGGAAAGGTAGGTTGGGGGGAGGGATAGCGTAACGTAAATACAAGACACTATTGTGTAGTGTAATATAAAATGAGGGACACTACTGTGTGGCATAATTTGAATTGGAAGCACTATTGTGTCCACGCCCTTCCCCCACAAGACCATGTCCCATTTCCAATGCTCAAACCTTATACCAAATGTGTGTAGGGGGCGGGGGGGGGGGGGGGGGGTGCCAGCCCCTTACTTTGCCAGGGGCGCTCGGACCCCTAGATACACCCCTGCTTCTCAGATTAGTGTTTTTATAAATGACTCATATGAACCATTGCTAAATTATTGAACCTTGTTTGATCACATTGCTATGTATTGAATGTGTAACACTGTCTTGTCTACCCTCCTCCTACTGTGGCTTTCCCTTACCCCTCTCTATTATCAAATTTTCACTATTATTATATTTTTCTATTGGTATCTGTTACTTGTGTGTTTCTTTGTTTGATATTCGGTCTCTTTGATTCAATTCAATCACATACATATAACACCTCTTATCTGCAATAGATACAGGGTATTTTCCGTCCTCTTGATAGATAATTGTAAGATCCTTTATTATACCTGTATGTCATATTGCTTTTTATATATTTCACTCGGATGCTTTTGTATGTGAACTGCCATACTACAAGATGTTAGACATGAGACCATTTGTCCAATGTTTGTATTGTTTATTTGAAAATCAGTCCTTGGTTAGACAAAAATCCACTCCAGGTCACTCCCGTGCCGTAATTTATAAAAGTAGAACGTTTCCAAAACCATTCAAGATTATATCTAAATGAAGTAGCTCTACTAAAGACATTCAGATCAGGGATATTTAGACCTTAGAGTAAGCTATTTTTGGTTTCTTAGAACTCCATAAAAATTGAGAAGAAATAGAATTGGCCAGCACCACATCGTTTTTCGATAGATATACAGCGAGCATCTGCAACAAGTAAAAAGCTTAGGAAAAGCTATACTCTTAATTACAGCCGCCCTCCCCAACAAAGATAACGGAAGCTGCGACCATCCAGATAATAAATTAGAAATATTTAATATAACTGGTTTAAAGTTACAGAATATACACATATATAATTACAGAATATAAATTATGCAGTGATGCAGGAATTTTGATACCCAAATATTTTAGGGATGTTTTAACGAACGGGAATTGAGAGAGTAGAGGATGTAGACTAAATTGTAATACATCTCCTGACAAAGGCAGCATCTCCGATTTTGTATAATTTACTTTGTAGCCTGCAAATGAGCCAAAGGTATCAAAGACATTACCAATGGGATAGAGGACAAGGGATTAGAAATAAAAAGCAGCATGTCATCTGAAAATAAGGCGAGTTTAGTTTCCATAGTACCCATCTTCATTCCAGAGAAATGCGAAGAACGTAAAGCAATAGCCAATGGCTCTAACTCCAAGGCGAAAAGTAGGGGAGACAGAGGACACCCCTGACAAGTGCCCCTCTGAATATTGAATGAGGAGGATAACATACTGTTGCCCATAACTTGTTTGGCTGGATTGGAATACAAATTAGTAATCAGTTGGATGAAGTCCTCCGGTGCACCAAAAACATGCAAAGTCTCAAATAAATGGTCCCATGTAACTAAATCAAATGCCTTTTCGGCATCTAACGATAAAATCACGTTAGTGCCTGATACATTCGAGGACTGCAGCCACTGTAACACCGACAAAACTTTACGAATATTCACAACAGACTGACGACCATGTATAAATCCCGATTGATCCATATGCACAATGCTTGGGAGAATCATTTTTTATCTATTGGTTAATATTTTTGTGAAAATTTTGTAGTTGGTATTTAATAAAGAAATTGGCCTATAAGAGCTGGGCAGATCTAAATCACGACCAGGTTAGGGCAAGACCCGTATCACAGCTGAGTTAATATATAATGGGGGCTTGGAGCCGAAAAGGATTTTATTAAAAATGATCATAAGAGGCTTCGATACTTTGTTTATTGAAAATGTTATAATAGTCATTAGTAAGCCCATCCAGACCCGGCACTTTACCAGATTTTAAAAACTTGATGACGGATATAACTTCTTCCTCAGTAATTGGAGAAGTTAGAAATTGTGCTTGTACTTGCGAAATACTAGGTATATGAATGGAAGACCAGAATGCCCTCTTACTAATAATATCCATGTCAGGATTGGAATATAGACAGGAATAAAAAGATTTAAAAATGTCTATGATTTGAGTATTAGAGGCAGGGGCGGATTGGGAACAAAAAGCGCCCTGGAAAAATTTGTACTAGTGGCCCCACATGGGCAGCACCAGAGGTGTAAGGTCTAGCCATGGGCCCTGGCAGCAACACCCTCCCCCCAAAACTTTCCAGATAGTGGGCATGTCCATCATCAAGGTTAAAAAGAAATAAAATTAAATATTATGAGCACATTATATGATACACCTTTAGAATTTAGGAAACTTTATCATTCTTTAGAAATATATATTTTCTTGCTTATTACACCAACCGTATCCAAATCACTATTCACTCAATCTTATATGTCAGCCAAGCAGGCAGACAGAGCATACACTAGATCATCTGCAATCACAGGCTAAGTGGCAAAGTCATTTTCATATATGCAAATTATTTAGCATCTTATTCATTATGTCTATAAAAAGGACCACATGTCATCAAACAAAACAGGCCCCATGGGTGCGCTGGCCCACCGGGAATCTTCCCTGTAAACCCTATGGCCAATCCGCCTCTGATTAGAGGTAACCAATGATCCATCTGGACCCCTAATTCTTTTAATAACAGTAGGAGCGTGACGACCCTTTATCAGATTGGATAAAAGTTTGCACTTTTGTTACCAAATCTATAATACATGTAGTCTCTACAAAAAGTATTTTTTTCCTCCAGTTTAGATAAAACATTATCAAACAGGGTTTTTTTGATGATAATAAATAGCTTTAGTGGAGGGGGTAGGATTGTTTTTAAAATTGGAGTATGCTGCTGTCAATTTCGCTTGTGAGGCTAAATAGTCTGATCCCTGAAGGACGTCTCTATATTTACTATAAGAGGTAATCATGCCACGCATAACTGGCTTAGAAGCTTGCCAGTATAACAAAGGGTCATCGCTTTCATATCCCAAATTATTCTGAGCATAAGTGTCCCAAGCATATACTATCATCTGCTGAAAGTTAGAAGATGTATTGAGATGGGAGGGGAACCGCCATTGTTTAATAAGATCCCTTATCAGTTACTTCAGAAAGTTTCAGCCAACAAAAGGAATCGTCTGCTTGATGTATAGGCTCTATTTTAGTTTGCAGGACTCTGGAAAAAATAGGATTTTAATTACCTACCGGTAAATCCTTTTCTCGTAGTCCATAGAGGATACTGGGATCCACATTAGTACCATGGGTTATAGACGGGTCCACTAGGAGCCATGGGCACTTTAAGAAATCAATAGTGTGGGCTGGCTTCTCCCTCTATGCTCCTCCTACCAGATTCAGTCTAGAAACTGTGCCCGAGAAGACGGACATACTTCGAGAGAAGGATTTAACTGAACAGTGGTGAGATGCGTATCAGCACATACAAACAAGAGGAAAGCCATGCTAACCAAACTTGAACAGGAACAGCTGAACCAACAATAATACTTAACCAAGTAACAGTGCAGAAAAACGAAGCACCGGGCGGGCGCCCAGTATCCTCTACGGACTACGAGAAAAGTATTTATTGGTAGGTAATTAAAAATAAGATTTTACTTACCGGTAAATCTATTTCTCGTAGTCCGTAGTGGATGCTGGGGACTCCGTAAGGACCATGGGGAATAGACGGTCTCCACAGGAGACAGGGCACTTTAAGAAAGAATTTGGATTCTGGTGTGTTCTGGCTCCTCCCTCTATGTCCCTCCTCCAGACCTCAGTTAGAGAAACTGTGCCCGGAAGAGCTGACAGTACAAGGAAAGGATTTTGGAATCCAGGGCAAGACTCATACCAGTCACACCAATCACACCGTATAACTTGTGATAAACTTACCCAGTATGAACAACAACGGAGCATCAGATCCACCCTGATGCAACCAAACATAACCCTTATTTAAGCAATAACTATATACAAGTATTGCAGAAGAAGTCCGCACTTGGGACGTGCGCCCAGCATCCACTACGGACTACAAGAAATAGATTTACCGGTAAGTAAAATCTTATTTTCTCTAACGTCCTAGTGGATGCTGGGGACTCCGTAAGGACCATGGGGATTATAGCAAAGCTCCCAAACGGGCGGGAGAGTGCGGATGACTCTGCAGCACCGAATGAGCAAACACAAGGTCCTCCTCAGCCAGGGTATCAAACTTGTAGAATTTTGCAAAAGTGTTTGAACCTGACCAAGTAGCTGCTCGGCAAAGCTGTAATGCCGAGACCCCTCGGGCAGCCGCCCAAGAAGAGCCCACCTTCCTTGTGGAGTGGGCTTTTACTGATTTTAGAAGCAGCAATCCAGCCGCAGAATGAGCCTGCTGAATCGTGTTACAGATCCAGCGAGCAATAGTTTGCTTTGAAGCAGGAGCACCCAGCTTGTTGGATGCATACAGTTTTCCTGACTCTAGCCGTTCTGGCTACATAAACCTTCAAAGCCCTGACCACATCTAGTAACTCGGAATCCTCCAAATCACGAGTAGCCACAGGCACCACAATAGGTTGGTTCATATGAAAGGATGACACCACCTTTGGCAGAAATTGTGGACGAGTCCGCAATTCTGCCCTGTCCATATAGAAAACCAGATAGGGCTTTTATGTGACAAAGCCGCTAATTCTGACACACGCCTAGCTGACGCCAAGGCTAATAGCATGACCACCTTCCATGTGAGAAATTTTAACTCCACGGTTTTGCGTGGCTCAAACCAGTGTGACTTCAGGAAACTCAACACCATGTTAAGATCCCAAGGTGCCACTGGAGGCACAAAAGGGGGCTGAATATGCAGCACTCCTTTACAAACGTCTGGACTTCAGGAAGAGAAGCCAGGTCTTTTTGAAAGAAAATGGATAGAGCCGAAATATGGACCTTAATGGAACCCAATTTCAGGCCCAAAGTCACTCCCGACTGTAGGAAGTGAATGCAACGGCCCAGCTGGAATTCCTCCGTAGGGGCATTCCTGGCCTCACACCAAGCAACATATTTTCGCCATATACGGTGATAATGTTGAGCCGTCACATCCTTCCTAGCCTCTATCAGCGAAGGAATAACCTCATCCGGAATGCCTTTTTCTGCTAGGATCCGGCGTTCAATCGCCATGCCGTCAAACGCAGCCGCGGTAAGTCTTGGAACATACAGGGCCCCTGTTGCACATGTCCTGTCTTAGAGGCAGAGGCCACGGGTCCTCTGTGAGCATTTCTTGCAGATCTGGAAACCAAGTCCTTCTTGGCCAATCTGGAACAAAGAGTATTGTTCTCACTCCTCTTTTCTTATGATTCTCAGCACCTTGGGTATGAGAGGAAGAGGAGGAAATACATAGACCGAAGGAAACACCCACGGTGTCACCAGTGCGTCCACAGCTATCGCCTGAGGGTCTCTTGACCTGGCGCACTATCTCTGCAGCTTTTTGTTGAGGCGAGATGCCATCATGTCCACCTGTGGCAGTTCCCACCGACTTGCAATCTGCGTGAAGACTTCTTGATGAAGTCCCCACTCTCCCGGGTGGAGGTCGTGCCTGCTGAGGAAGTCTGCTTCCCAGTTGTCCACTCCCGGAATGAACACTGCTGACAGTGCGCTTACGTGATTCTCCGCCCAGCGAAGAATTCTGGTGGCTTCTACCATCGCCACCCTGCTCCTTGTGCCGCCTTGGCGGTTACATGAGCCACTGCGGTGATATTGTCTGACTGAATCAGAACCGGTTGGTCGCGAAGCAGGGTCTCCGCTTGACTTAGGGCGTTGTATATGGCCCTTAGTTCCAGGATATTGATGTGAAGGCAAGTCTCCTGCCTTGACCACAGCCCTTGGAAATTTCTTCCCTGTGTGACTGCCCCCCACCCTCGGAGGCTTGCATCCGTGGTCACCAGGACCCAGTCCTGAATGCCAAATCTGCGATCTTCGAGAAGGTGAACACTCTGCAGCCACCACAGGCGAGACACCCTGGCCCTGGGGGATAGGGTGATTAACCGATGCATCTGAAGATGTGATCCGGACCACTTGTCCAGTAAGTCCCATTGGAAGGTCCTCGCATGGAACCTGCTGAAGGGAATGGCCTCGTATGATGCCACCCTCCTTCCCAGGACTCGAGTGCAGTGATGCACTGACACCTGTTTTGGTTTTAATAGATTCCTGACCAGTGTCACGAGCTCCTGAGCTCTCTCTATCAGGAGATAAACCCTTTTCTGGTCTGTGTCTAGGATTATGCCTAGGATAGGCAGATGAGCTGTAAGAACCAACTGCGATTTTGGAATATATAGAATCCAGCCGTGTTGCCATTACACTTCCAGAGAAAGTGATACGCTGTTCAGCAACAGCTCTCTTGATCTCGCTTTTATGAGGAGATCATCCAAGTACGTAATAGTGACACCTTGCTTCCACAGGAGCACCATCATTTCCGCCATTACCTTGGTGAATATTCTCAAGGCCGTGGAGAGACCAAACGGCAACGTCTGAAATTGGTAATGACAATCCCGTACCGCAATTCTGAGGTACGCCTGATGAGGTGGATGAATGGAGACATGAAGGTATGCATCCGTTATGTCCCGAGCCACCATAAACTCTCCCCCTTTCAGGCTTGCAATGACCGCTCTTAGCGATTCCATCTTGAACTTGAACCTTTTCAGGTATATGTTCAGGGATTTTAAATTCAATATGGGTCTGACCGACCGTCTGGTTTCGGGACTACAACATGGTCGAATAATACCCCCCTCCTTGTTGAAGGAGGGGAACCTTGACCACCACCTGTTGAAGATATAATTTGTGAATTGCAGTTAATACTGTTTCCCTCTCATGGGGGGAAGCCGGCAGGGCCGTCGGTGAGGGGGCATCTTCTCAAAGTCCAGCTTGTATCCCTGAGACACAATATCTATTTCCCAGGGATCTAACAGGGAGTGAACCCACTTGTGGCTGAACTTACGAAGGCGTGCCCCCACCGGGCCTAGCTCCGCCTGTGGTGCCCCAGCGACATGCGGTGGATTATTGTAGAGGCCGGGGAGGACTTCTGTTCCTGGGAACTAGCTGTGTTGTGCAGCTTCTTTCCTCTACCCCCGCCTCTGGCAAGAAAGGACGCACCTCGGACTTTCTTGTCTCTTTATTCGAAAGGCTGCATTTAATAATGTCGTGCTTTCCTAGGCTGTGCAGGAATATAAGGCAAAATATTAGAATTACCAGCTATAGCTGTGGAGACCAGGTCCGAGAACCCTTCTCCACACAATCCTCAGCCTTCCCTATGCCTCTTAAGTCGGCATCATCTGTCCATTGCATATTCTACAGGACACGTCAAGCAGAAATCGACATAGCTTTGACTCAGTGCCAGATTAAGGTTCACATGGGCCTGGAGCTGAAATGTATGAAGGGCCTATTGGGTGCCTTGGCAGGAGGTAAGACAAGCACTGCGGTGCGGGTGGTATAAATAGGTTGTGTGGCTTTTGCCATGGGTGTGGCTATCTCCATGGAGGTCATAGCTAGTGCCTACCTTCAACCATTTAATAGAGGAGCAGAACAACAAACCCATACACACATACATACAGTGGTCGTGGAAGTGGGAATTTTGAAGTGGGGGTATGGCAAATAAAATGGGATTACTGTTGCGCGCGCCTAAAAAGGGAGCATGGCCACTGAAAAGTAGTGTGTCCTTCAAAGTACATTCATTAATGTGCCCCGTCCCCTCCTAGTCTGTATAGCTACCCATTAGTGTGCCCCCCTCCATTCCTAGTCTGTATATGCGTCAGTGTGCTCCCCTCCCATCCTAGTCTGTATGTGTATTTGTGTGCCCCTCTCCCCTCCTAGTCTGTATGTGTATTAGTGTGCCCCCCTCCCCTCCTAGTCTGTATATGTATTAGTGTGCCCCCCTCCCCTCCTAGTCTGTATGTGTATTAGTGTGCCCCCCTCCCCTCCTAGTCTGTATGTGTATTAGTGTGCCCCCCTCCCCTCCTAGTCTGTATGTGTATTATTAGTGTGCCCCCCTCCCCTCCTAGTCTGTATGTGTATTATTAGTGTGCCCCCCTCCCCTCCTAGTCTGTATGTGTATTAGTGTGCCCCCCTCCCCTCCTAGTCTGTATGTGTATTATTAGTGTGACCCCCACCACTCCTAGTCTGTATATGTATTATTAGTGTGCCCCCCTCCCCTCCTAGACTGTATATGTATTAGTGTGCCCCCCTCCCCTCCTAGTCTGTATGTGTATTATTAGTGTGCCCCCCTCCCCTCCTAGTCTGTATATGTATTAGTGTGCCCCCCTCCCCTCCTAGTCTGTATGTGTATTATTAGTGTGCCCCCCTCCCCTCCTAGTCTGTATGTGTATTAGTGTGCCCCCCTCCCCTCCTAGTCTGTATGTGTATTATTAGTGTGCCCCCCTCCCCTCCTAGTCTGTATGTGTATTAGTGTGCCCCCCTCCCCTCCTAGTCTGTATGTGTATTATTAGTGTGCCCCCCTCCCCTCCTAGTCTGTATGTGTATTATTAGTGTGCCCCCCTCCTAGTCTGTATGTGTATTAGTGTGCCCCCCTCCCCTCCTAGTCTGTATGTGTATTATTAGTGTGCCCCCCTCCCCTCCTAGTCTGTATGTGTATTATTAGTGTGCCCCCCTCCCAGTCTGTATGTGTATTAGTGTGCCCCCCTCCCCTCCTAGTCTGTATGTGTATTATTAGTGTGCCCCCCTCCCTTCCTAGTCTATATATGCGTAGATGTGTCCCCTCCCCTCCTAGTATTTATAGCTACCCATTAGTGTGCCCCCCTCCCTTCCTAGTCTGTATATGCGTCAGTGTGCCCCCTCCCCTCCTAGTCTGTATGTGTATTAGTGTACCCCCCTTCCCTCCTAGTCTGTATGTGTATTAGTGTGCCTCCCCTCCCCTCCTAGTCTGTATGTGTATTATTAGTGTGCCCCCCTCCCCTCCTAGTCTGTATGTGTATTATTAGTGTGCCCCCCTCCCCTCCTAGTCTGTATGTGTATTATTAGTGTGCCCCCCTCCCCTCCTAGTCTGTATGTGTATTAGTGTGCCCCCCTCCCCTCCTAGTCTGTATGTGTATTAGTGTGCCCCCCTCCCCTCCTAGTCTGTATGTGTATTAGTGTGCCCCCCTCCCCTCCTAGTCTGTGTGTGTATTATTAGTGTGCCCCCCTCCCCTCCTAGTCTGTATGTGTATTATTAGTGTGCCCCCCTCCCCTCCTAGTCTGTATGTGTATTAGTGTGCCCCCCTCCCCTCCTAGTCTGTATGTGTATTATTAGTGTGCCCCCCTCCCCTCCTAGTCTGTATGTGTATTATTAGTGTGCCCCCCTCCCCTCCTAGTCTGTATGTGTATTATTAGTGTGCCCCCCTCCCCTCCTAGTCTGTATGTGTATTAGTGTGCCCCCCTCCCCTCCTAGTCTGTATGTGTATTATTAGTGTGCCCCCCTCCCTTCCTAGTCTATATATGCGTAGATGTGCCCCCTCCCCTCCTAGTATTTATAGCTACCCATTAGTGTGCCCCCCTCCCTTCCTAGTCTGTATATGCGTCAGTGTGCCCCCTCCCCTCCTAGTCTGTATGTGTATTAGTGTACCCCCCTCCCCTCCTAGTCTGTATGTGTATTAGTGTGCCTCCCCTCCCCTCCTAGTCTGTATGTGTATTAGTGTGCCTCCCCTCCTAGTCTGTATGTGTATTAGTGTACCCCCCTCCCCTCCTAGTCTGTATGTGTATTAGTGTACCCCCCTCCCCTCCTAGTCTGTATGTGTATTAGTGTGCCTCCCCTCCCCCCCTAGTCTGTATGTGTATTAGTGTGCTCCCCCTCACTTTCTAGTCTGTATGTGTATTAGTGTACCCCCCTCCCCTCCTAGTCTGTATGTGTATTAGTGTGCCTCCCCTCCTAGTCTGTATGTGTATTAGTGTACCCCCCTCCCCTCCTAGTCTGTATGTGTATTAGTGTGCCTCCCCTCTCCTCCCCTCCTAGTCTGTATGTGTATTAGTGTACCCCCCTCCCCTCCTAGTCTGTATGTGTATTAGTGTACCCCCCTCCCCTCCTAGTCTGTATGTGTATTAGTGTGCCTCCCCTCCCCTCCTAGTCTGTATGTGTATTAGTGTGCTCCCCCTCACTTTCTAGTCTGTATGTGTATTAGTGTACCCCCCTCCCCTCCTAGTCTGTATGTGTATTAGTGTGCCCCTCTCCCCTCCTAGTCTGTATGTGTATTAGTGTGCCCCTCTCCCCTCCTAGTCTGTATGTGTATTAGTGTGCACCCCTACCCCCTAGTCTGTATATGCATCAGTGTGCCCCCCTTCCCTCATAGTCTGTATATGCTGTAGTCCGGGCTGGTTCTAGATATTGTGGTGCCCAGAGTGAACGTTTCCTTTGGCGACCCCACTTTCCCCATTGAAAACAGGGACACTGCGTGCCGAAGGCGTGTGTCAAAAATATAGGGGTGTGGCTTTACAGGAAGTGGCGTCGCCACATAATAGTACCAATTCACATTACACCACACAGTAGTGTCCTCATACACATTGTGCCAGTCAGATACCTGTATACACATTGCGCCAGGTAGCCCCTTATACACATTGCACCAGGTAGGCCCTAATACACATTGCACCAGGTAGGCCCTTATACACATTGCACCAGGTAGGCCCTTAAACACATTGCACCAGGTAGGCCCTTATACACATTGCACCAGGTAGGCCCTTATACACATTGCACCAGGTAGGCCCTTATACACATTGCACCAGGTAGGCCCTTATACACATTGCACCAGGTAGGTCCTTATACACATTGCACCAGGTAGGCCCTTATACACATTGCGCCAGGCAGCCCCTTATACACGTTGCGTCAGGTAGCCCCTGGAATGCAGCGTAGTACTGGTAGAAAAGGTTTGATGTGACAAATATGGACCAGGGTTATACATTAATAACTGATATCTATACACAGAGCACAGATTATTATTACCATTACATGCATAGCGCCAGCGCTGTACACAGAACTTCATTTGTGGATGCATGGTACAGTTGCAGACTCACTCAATTTCATCACTACATGAGTAAACATACGTGATTCCAAAAGCATATAAAGGGACGGACACACCAGTGACAGAACAGCAACCCCACATAAAAACCGTAAAAAATTATATTCTATATAATTTACAGCAACCTTCACGGGGGGGAGACAAAAGGAACACAGGGGGAATAACGGGGAGAGACAAAAGGAACACAGAGGGAATAACGGGGAGAGACAAGAGGAACACAGGAGGAATAACGGGGAGAGACCAGAGGAACACAGGGGGGAATAACGGGGAGAGACAAGAGGAACACAGGGGGAATAACGGGGGAGACAAGAGGAACACAGGGGGAATAACGGGGAGAGACAAGAGGAACACAGGGGGAAAAACGGGGAGAGACAAGAGGAACACAGGGGGAAAAACGGGGAGAGACAAGAGGAACACAGGGGGAATAACGGGGAGAGACAAGAGGAACACAGGGGGAATAACGGGGGAGACAAGAGGAACACAGGGGGAATAACGGGGGAGACAAGAGAAACACAGGGGAAATAACGGGGGAGACGAGGAACACAGGAGGAATAACGGGGAGAGACAAGAGGAACACAGGGGGAATAACGGGGGAAGACAAGAGGAACACAGGGGGAATTACAGGGGAGACAAGAGGAACACAGGGGGAATAACAGGGGGGGGGAGACAAGAGGCACACAGGGGGAATAATGGGAAGACAAGAGAAACACGGGGAACAACGGGGGAGAGAAGAGGCACACAGGGGGAATAACGGGGGGGGCAAGAGGCACACAGGAGGAATAACGGGGGAAGACAAGAGAAACAGGGGGGAATAACAGGAAGACAAGAGGAACACAGGGGGAATAACTGGGGGAGACAAGAGGGACACAGGGGGAATAACTGGGAGAGACAAGAGGAACACAGGGGGAATAACGGGGGGGAGACAAGAGGCACACAGGAGGAATAACGGGAAGACAAGAGAAACACGGGGAACAACGGGGGAGAGAAGAGGCACACAGGAGGAATAACGGGGGGGGGGGGGCAAGAGGCACACAGGAGGAATAACGGGGGAAGACAAGAGAAACAGGGGGGAATAACAGGAAGACAAGAGGAACACAGGGGGAATAACTGGGGGAGACAAGAGGGACACAGGGGGAATAACTGGGGGAGACAAGAGGGACACGGGGAATAACGGGGGGGGGGGGGGGGGACAAGAGGAACACAGGGGGAATAACAGGGGAAGACGAGAAACACAGGGAATAACGGGGGGGGGGAGACAAGAAGAACACAGGGGGAATAACGAAAGAGGAACACGGGGAGTAACGGGGAGAAGAGAGCAGTACACAGCACAGGGGGAATAACAGGGGGGAGATTGGAGGAAAGAGAATGAAAACAGGATAAATTAGATACTTATACAAAATATAACCGTTGTGTAATATGTAACAGACATATAATATTGTTATTACCTCATTAGGCAGGGTGTAAAAGCGAGGAGCTCCAGCAAGTGACGGAGCACTGGCGCTGCTCTTGTAACCAGTTTCCTCCAGGCAGTGCATCAATATAGGGCAGGCCCAGAAAATATACTTTCCACAGCCCCACCTCAGACCGACCCCCTGAAAATCATGTAAATCTTCTTTAAAAATACCAAACAAACGGCCGGAAGGGGGGGAAGTGGGGGGGGGGGGGGTCAGCGCGGTGCGGTGTGCGGGAGGCGGCCGGGGAGGGGGGTAGCGACCAGCACACTGCAATGCTGTTGTTGGCGGCCGGGGAGGGGGGTGGCCGCCAGTGCGGTGTGTGGTGTGGGAGGTGGCCGGGGAGGGGGGTGACCGCCAGTGCGGTATGAGAGGCGGCTGGGGAGGGGGTGGCGGCCAGCGCTGTGTGCGGTGAGGGAGGCAGCCGGGGGTGACAGTCAGCACAGTGTGTGCTGCGGGATGGAGGGGGGGGTGCGCGGTGTGCAGCCGTTACGTTACATTGAGGTGCCTCTCCTCCGGCCGGTCCGTCCTCATCAGCAGCACCAAAGTCTAAGGGGGAGGAGCTGGAGTAGAGGGGAAAGTTGCTCCTCCTCCACACTGGCCAGGCAGAGAAGATCAATAATCTGTGTGGAGGAGACGCTCGAGAGGAGAGCGGCCTTTCCTCCTGCTGCGGCCGGGATTTACAAACTGGGGGCCGATGCACTGTCTGGCGGCAACATACAATGAGTCAGAGTGACTCATTGTAATGCCGGCGATTATGGCCCTCTTGTCTGTGGCAGGATATGGGCCTATTTTCAATGGGGGGCCTGGAGCTGCAGCTCCATCCGCCCCATTGTTAATCCGGCCCTGCTTTGACTCTAGGACCCAGTATACTCATGTCTCTTTGGGCATGTTTTATACATACATATCTCTTAAGACAGCATCTTTAATATATATATATATATATATATATATCTCTATATATACATATATATATATCTATATGCATACTAGGGTCTCAATTTCTGCTGATAAGGTACCTGTCCACGCTGCCACAGTGCTATAAACCCATGCCGACACAATCGCCGGTCTGAGGAGTGTACCAGAATGTGCACGCTATCTGCAGGATCCCTGAGAATAGCTGTTGCGTCAGGGCTACCTTTTGGCCAAACGTGACACCCTAGGGGAAGATTCCCATCATATCCTGGCCCTAGTGGGGAAAGGATACTGCCTGAGAATTCTTTGTGGGAAACTGCAGTCTCTTGTCTGGAGATTCCCGCTCCTTTTCATCATGAGAGGAGGGAAATTTACCTCAGCTTTCTTCCCCTTAAACATGTGTACCCTTGTGTCAGGGACAGATGAGTCATCAGTGATATGCAACTCATCTTTTATTACAATAATCATATATTGAATACTTTTCTGCCATTTTGGCTGTAACTTTGCATTATCGTAGTCGACACTGGAGTCAAACTCCGTGTCGATATCAGTGTCTATTATTTTGGATAGTGAGCATTGAGATACTCTAAAGGTCTCTGCGACATAGGGACAGACATGGGTAGATTTCCTGTCTGTTCTCTAATCTTTTGTGCAATAAATTCACCTTAACACTTAATTACACATATCCAAACAGGTGTCGGCGTTGTCGACGGAGACACCCTCTCACACACATATTTGCTCCATCTCCTCCTTAGGGGAGCCTTTTACCTCAGACATGTCGACACACACGTACCGACACCACACACTCAGGGAATGCTCATCTGAAGACAATTCCTCCATAAGGCCCTTTGGAGAGACAGAGAGAGAGTATGCCAGCACACACCCCAGCGCTATTAACCCAGGAATAACACAGTAACTTAATGTTAACCCAGTAGCTGCTGTTTATATTGATTTTTGCGCCTAATTATGTGCCCCCCCCCCCTCTTTTTACCCTCTTCTACCGTATAACTGCAGGGGAGAGACTGGGGAGCTTCCTCTCAGCGGTGCTGTGGAGAAAAAACATGGCGCTGGTGAGTGCTGAGGAAGAAGCCCCGCCCCCTCGACGGCGGGCTTCTGTCCCGCTTTCATGTACAATTTTGGCGGGGGCTCATACATATATACAGTGCCCAACTGTATATTATGCAAACTTTTGCCAAAGAGGTCTCTAATTGCTGCCCAGGGCGCCCCCCCCTGCTCCCTGCACCCTGCAGTGACCGGAGTATGTGGGTTTAGTGTGGGAGCAATGGCGCACAGCTGCAGTGCTGTGCGCTACCTCATATGAAGACTGGAGTCTTCTGCCGCCAATTTCGAAGTCTTCTTGCTTCTGTCACCGGCTTCTGTCTTCCGGCTCTGCGAGGGGGACGGCGGCGCGGCTCCGGGATCGGATGACCAAGGGTGCGATCCTGTGTACGATCCCTCTGGAGCGAATGGTGTCCAGTAGCCTAAGAAGCAGGACCTATCTTCAGTGAGTAGGGGTGCTTCTCTCCCCCTCAGTCCCACGTAGCAGAGAGTCTGTTGCCAGCAGATCCCTCTGAAAATAAAAAACCTAACAAAATACTTTCTTATAGCAAGCTCAGGAGAGCTCACTAAGTAGCACCCAGCTCGTCCGGGCACAGATTCAAACTTAGGTCTGGAGGAGGGACATAGAGGGAGGAGCCAGAACACACCAGAATCCAAATTCTTTCTTAAAGTGCCCTGTCTCCTGCGGAGCCCGTCTATTCCCCATGGTCCTTACGGAGTCCCCAGCATCCACTAGGACGTTAGAGAAATCCTATTTTCTCTTACGTCCTAGAGAATACTGGGGTCCACATTAGTACCATGGGAATGTACCAAAGCTCCCAAACTGGGTGGGAGAGTGCTGAGGTTCCTGCAGAACTGACTGACCAAACTGAAGGTCCTCAGAGGCCAAAGTATCGAACTTGTAGAACTTAGCAAATGTGTTCGATCCTGACCAAATAGCTGCTCGGCAGAGCTGTAAAGCCGAGACACCATGGGCATCCGCCCAGGAAGAACCCACTGACCTAGTAGAGTGGGCCTGTATTTTAGGAACCGGCAATCCTGCCGATGAATAAGCCTGCTGGACAGTAAACCTGATCCAGCGAGCAATAGACTGCTTTGAAGCAGGACACCCAATTTTCTTGGGATCATAGAGAACAAACAGCGAGTCAGATTTTCTGTGATGAGCTGTCCTCTTCACGTAGATCCTCAAAGCCCTCACAACATCCAGGGATTTTGAGGTAGCAGAGGTGTCAGTAAGCACCGGAACCACAATAGGTTGGTTGATATGAAACGCAGACACCACCTTAGGAAGAAATTGCTGATGAGTTCTGAGTTCAGCACTATCTGCATGAAAAACCAAATAGGGGCTTTGGTGAGACAACACCCCCAGTTCGGACACATGCCTTGCAGAAGCCAAGGCCAATAGTGTAACAGTCTTCCACGTAAGAAACGTAACGTCAACCTCCTGTAAAGGTTCAAACCAGTCCGATTGCAGAAATTTCAACACCACGTTAAGATCCCAAGGTGGCGTGGGAGGCACAAAGGGCGGGTGGATGTGCAAAACACCCTTCAAGAATGTCTGAACCTCAGGGAGGGAAGCCAATTGTTTCTGGAAGAAAATGGACAAGGTTGAAATCTGGACTTTCAAGGAGCCCAAATGTAGACCCACATCCACACCTGACTGTAGAAAAAGGAGAAAACATCCCAGTTGAAATTCCACTACAGGAAATTTCCTGTTTTCATACCACGAGACATATTTTTTCCAAATACGGTGGTAATCTTTAGATGTTACCCCTTTCCTAGCTTGGATCAGGGTTGGAATAACCTTGTTCGGAATGCCTTTCCGGGCTAAATTCTGACATTCAACGTCCATGCCGTCAAACATAGCCCCGGTAAGTATTGATAGACAAACGGCCCCTGTTGCATAAGATCCTCACGCAGAGGTAGAGGCCAAGGGTCCTCCAGGAGCAACTCCAGTAGATCCGCACACCAGGCCCTTCTCGGCCAATCTGGAGCAATGAGAAGTACTTGAACCTTTTCCCTTTTTATTCTCTTGAGAATTCTTGGGATTAGTGGAAGAGGTGGGAACACGTAAACCATCTGGTAAACCCACGGAGTTACCAGAGCGTCCACCGCCACTGCTTGCGGGTATCTCGAACAATAGCGCTTTAGCTTCTTGTTGAGACGAGAGGCCATCATGTCTATCTGTGGAATTCCCCACTGATTTGTTAAGGGCTCGAACACCTGCGGGTGAAGGCCCCACTCTCCTGGATGGAGGTCGTGTCTGCTGAGGAAATCCGCTTCCCAGTTGTCTACTCCCGGAATGAAGATTGCCGACAGCTCCACCACGTGTATTTCTGCCCAGAGGAGAATTTTTGTTACCTCTGACATTGCAGCTCTGCTCTTCATTCCGCCCTGTCGGTTTATGCATGTTACGGCCATCACATTGTCCAAGTGAACCTGAATGGCTTGATCTTGAAGAAGATGCAATGCCTGTAGAAGGGCATTGTATATGGCCCTTAGTTCCAGAATGTTGATCGGGAGAATGGCTTCCTGAATTGACCATTTTCCTTGGAACTGTTCCCCCTGAGTGACTGCTCCCCAAACTCTGAGGCTTGCGTCCGTGGTTAGCAGAATCCAATTTTGAATCCCGAATCGTTGACCCTCAGTCAGGTGAGAAGTCTGGAGCCACCACAGAAAAGAAATCCTGGCTTTTGGCGACAGATGTATCCTCTGGTGCATGTGAAGATGTGATCTGGACCATTTGTCCAACAGATTCAGCTGGAATGGCCTGGCATGAAACCTTCCGTACTGCAGAGCCTTGTAAGAGCTACCATTTTCCCCAGAAGGCGAATGCACAAATGCACCGAAATCCGGGTTGGTTTTAGGACATCCCGCACCATTGACTGTATTACCAATGCCTTTTCCAATGGAAGGAACACCTTTTATTCCTCTGTATCCAGGATCATTCCTAGGAACGGAAGCCTCCGTATAGGTTCCAGGTGGGATTTTGTCAGGTTCAGAATCCACCTGTGATCCTGGAGAAGTCTGGTTGAGAGGGAAATGCTGTCCAACAACCTCTCTCTGGAAGGAGCTTTTATCAGCAGGTCGTCCAGGTATGGTATGATGTTCACTCCCTGTTTGCGGAGAAGAAACATAATTTCTGCCATCACCTTGGTGAAAACTCTCAGTGCCGCGGAGAGGCCAAATGACAGGGCCTGAAACTGGAAGTGACATTCCTGCAGTGCAAACCTTAGATACGCCTGATGAGGCAGCCAAATTGGAATGTGAAGGTACGCATCCTTGATGTCGAGAGACACCAGGAATTCCCCCTCCTCCAGACCTGAGATCACCGCTATCAGAGACTCCATCTTGAACTTGAACACTCGTAAGTACGGGTTCAGTGACTTGAGGTTTAACATGGGTCTTACCGAACCGTCCGGTTTCGGGACCACAAAAAGGTTGGAATAAAAACCTTCATTTTGCAGGTAAAGAGGAACTGAAACAATGACCTGAGTCAGTACCAGTTTTTGAATTGCTGCTTCTAAAGTCGAACTGGCTTCTGGAGAAGCTGGTAAGTCGGATTTGAAGAATATGGGAGGTGGGAGTTCCTGAAACTCCAGTCTGTATCCCTGTGCTATAAGATCTTTGACCCAGGGATCCTTACATGATGTTGCCCATATGTGACTGAAACAACATAACCGGGCTCCCACCTGCCTGTCTTCCAGGCAGTGTGTTCCACTGTCATGCTGAAGGCTTTGAGGAAGCAGACCCTGATACCTGTTCCTGAGAACCTGCAGCTGCAGGTTTTCTGGGCATACTTCTATTCCCTTTGAAGGCTGTAGAAGAACCCTTGGATTTGCCCTTTAATTTAGCCATCCGAAAGGACTGCAGAGTTGGAGCAGAGTAGGCTTTCCTAGCCGGGGTAGCTGCGGAAGAAAGGTATGTAGACTTACCCGCCGTAGTCTTGGATATTAGCTTATCCAGTTCATCCCCGAACAGGACCTCTCCTGTGAAAGGCAGATTTTCCACTCCTTTGCTGGAGTCCGCATCCGCAGTCCACTGGCGTAGCCACAATCCCCTGCGTGCTGACACTGCCATGGCAGTGGTACGTGCGTTGAGCACACCAATTTCTTTTATGGCTTCCACCATAAAGTTAGCAGAGTCCTGGATATGTTGTAGGAGTAAAATAATATTGTTCCTGGTTAAGGAATCTAAACCATCAATTAGGTTACCTGACCATTTAGGGATGGCCCTAGAGATCCATGCACAAGCAATAGTGGGTCTCTGGGCCACCCCCGCCGCCGTGTATAAAGATTTGAGAGTGGTCTCAATCTTGCGGTCAGCCGCGTCTTTTAAGGACGCAGCCTCGGGAACCGGTAAGACTATATTACGCAACAACCTGGACACCGATGCATCCACAATCGGCGGGTTCTCCCATTTCTTCCTATCATCTAATGAAAAGGCAAAGGAAGGAATCAACCTTTTAGGGATCTGAAATGTCTTGTCAGGGTTTACCCAAGCCTCTTCAAAGAGGGCATTCAATTCCTTTGAAGCGGGAAAAGTAACTGAGGATTTATTTTTAGTATTGAATCCTCCTCTACCTCCTCTGTCCTGTGAGGAATGTGCAAGACAGTTCTGATAACCTCAATGAGGGCCTGAATCCCCTGTGTCAGGACAACATCCCCCCCACTCGCATCCACTTCACCCTCCTCTGGATCTGATGTATCAGGATCAGTATCATCCTGCCAGAGAACGCTTTTGTGGGCAAATGACGAGGGCTTGAGACGCAGGCATGTGAGCTGAATCTTTATCAGGTCATCCATAGACTGCCTTAAGAATTGCGTCTCCTTCTCATTATGAGACAGTTTAGTGGAAATATTAGAAATTGAATGCTACACACATCATGTACAAACACCACACACATGGCCTCCGTGCGCGTACTTGTTCTGCCGTGCGTGCGCATATTCGCAAGTTGCGTATGACCACTCACGCGGTAGTGCATATTAGCACGTGGTATGAGTAATTACGGAAGCATTTGTATTCACACGGAAAAGCCACAAAGACGTATCTCATATTTAATCCACATAGTGCAAAATGTACACATGGCCCACATGCACCACATGCACCACACCAGCAAGTTATACTTGTTTAAAAAGGTACAATAACAAAGGGATTCACCTTTACAGGATATGAGGGGACAGCATTAGGTTAGGAGGTGGTGTTTGGTATCTAGCTGTAGGGTATTTTAAGGGCAACATTCCGGTAGCAGTTTGCAGCAGATAGCACGCTCCTGCGCATAGATATGCGCAGGAACAGAATATTACTATTATACTGTATTTACTGTACTCTGATATTCGGAGGGAACCCAGTGGAGACCAACGGCAAGTGCACCTGGACCAGGCATCGCCCACCAATTCAAACCAACCTATGACCCCTCCTGTACTGTAAATGACCAGCCCTTTGACCTATAGGTGAAGAGATTACAGTTTCTATTGTATTATGTTTTGGCCAAATGTATAAAAAGCCAAGCTGCCTGGCCGGTCTCTCTCTCTCTCTGTAGGTCATCTTGCTTGATTGACTGAGCACCGGGACCGTGTGGTGCTGGTGAAACAAACGTATGTACCATTTATTGTAGCCTCTTTTCTCTTAATGTGATTGTATTGTTATTGTAACCCCCTTTTTGCAATTATATGTTGGTGGGTCGGATCCCAGCATTTTAAATACAATTGGTGTCGTGTCTCTTTCCTGCTAAGGTTTAAAGTGTATTTCAGCCACACGTGTAGCTGCATTGTGCTCATAGCGTGTCAGTGTGTGTGTACGCTAAGTTAGTAAAAAGTAAGTATGTTAAAGATTACATCCAGCAGCCACAGCTGCTCGAATTTCAGTGTAAAAGGTATTGCTTTTTCTGTCCTGTATGTTAATCAACATTAACAATTGGTCGCTCGGCCGGTTTTCACACATTCATAGACTGGCAGACCTTAGCAGACTTTGATCTATAAGCAAAGGGTGGAGACGCATCTTTAAGTGAAACATTTTCCTGGTTGCTAGGTTGATTTAAAACTCTCTTTTGTGCTGAATTAGATCACGTCTGCTCTGTCTAGTCTACAGAAGTGCTGATAGAACCCGGAAGAAACAGGAAAAAAAAAAAGCTATTTAAAAATCTGTCTGTAAACAGAAAAAAAGGCTATTTAAAAAACTGTGTAAAATTTTTTGGCGCCAAAAGGCGTACACAAAACGTACTGATACTTTGCATACTCTCTCACATATTGTTGCCATAGGTTACTAGTAATTTTAGACCTGTGTGAAATCGGATACATTTGTTTGCTATATAGATAAATTTGAAATTAAGTGTATTAAGGGTGTAATTATAAAACACAAAACACAGTTCTGGCCTAGTCCTTAAATGTTTATACAGAAAAACTGTGTGTTGTGTTTGTGAGCGATAGTAGCTTTTATTGCTCACATTTATAGAGACTGTGTGGTTTGTTGAGTTGCGGACGCACGTTTGTACACGTGGTACTGACAAAGTACAGGAGCGTGCACATAGCGTAAAGGCACGCACGGTCGCGTGGTTACGCAAGGTTGCATAGGATTGCGGGCGCAAGGTACAAATCACACGATAGCTGTTCAATTAAAGGCGGGTTAGTATACATTTAATACAATAGCACATAACTATCCGATTTCAAAAGCAGGTTACCTTAATACTTTGTTTAAACTGTATTACCTCTGGGATAAGACTACTAGTCAAAAGGAGTGATATTTTCTTAACAGAAAAGAAAAACAGTGTATTTGAGTGAGTGAAAGTAGGAGTGGACGTATTGAACCCCGAGGAGATTGGGATCCCGTGGAAACACTGGGTTAGTAGAGGCTCAGTGGCGTAAGGGTGCGCAATCCTACATATTGTCTAGGTGATCTAGGTGGCCCAAATCTAGGTGATCTAGAGTGGTCTAGGTGTTTCAGGTAACAGTGATCGTAGGGCGGATAGATAACAAGTATCTATACCACAGGTTCTCAAACTCGGTCCTCAGGACCCCACACGGTGCATGTTTTGCAGGTCTCCTCACAGAATCACAAGTGAAATAATTAGCTTCACCTGTGGACCTTTTAAAATGTGTCAGTGAGTAATTACTACACCTGTGCTCCTGCTGGGTTACCTGCAAAACATGCACTGTGTGGGGTCCTGAGGACAGAGTTTGAGAACTCCTGATCTATACGCTGTGCGATTGACCCGCATGCCTGTGTGTTCTACACAGCACAACGTGATACTATTGTGTCATATGCGCTGCGGAAAGCATACGCAGGCGTGATTGTGTAAACAAGGGGTTTTTCTTTGATAACGTTGGGAAATCTCCCTGGTGGACTTCCACTGGAAAGGGTGAAAAATAGTTATTGAAGTTTTCTATTTTTCACCCTACAAAAATTCCAGTGGAAAGATACCGAAAAGGAATTTTTTGCTGCCTCTCTCAGGAAAATATTCCAACAGAACTTTCACCGAAAGAAATTGCGGTGCTGTA
Organism: Pseudophryne corroboree; assembly: GCF_028390025.1. Taxonomy (NCBI): domain Eukaryota; kingdom Metazoa; phylum Chordata; class Amphibia; order Anura; family Myobatrachidae; genus Pseudophryne; species Pseudophryne corroboree. Next base: position 598,449,144 of record NC_086445.1, read on the forward strand.
AGGTCTGATAGGAGCCCTAAGTTGGGTACATCGCGATCCACTATCAACAGTGTATCGTAGTACTGGCTAGCATAGGCGAGTGAAAGGTGCTCAAGTAACTTTCACCGTCTGCTTGTATTGTGTATTTTGGTGTTTGTGGGAAAAGGCTCACAAATATGGGAGCCAGTTGCTCAAGCGAGAGACGTTTAGCCAGGGTTCATACAGGAGAAGTGCAGCCAAAAGGGTCAGCAAGGTTTATTACGTGTGAGAAATATGGTCCACACACGGAGGTTTTTTTTTGCAATGAATGGGTGCGTATGACTGCTGAAGATAGGGCACCATTCCCTGGGATGGGTACTCTTGAACCAGAGGTATTGCAGAACATAAGGATTAGAATATGTCTGATTAAATCTAGAAAACAAAGGATCAGACATACCGATTGTTTAAATCTGTGGCAACAAGAGGGTGAGGTGCAAAAGGAACTGGCTCGCACAGCAGGTTCCAAACCTGGCAGGAATGTGAGTACGAGCACACCATTACCGACATAGGTCGAAGGGGAGGAAATGGCTACAATCAATGGTACATCTGTAAATGATAGAAAAATGCAGAATCAATGTGTTAACCCTAATCCTTGCAAATTGTATCCTGTTTTGAATTCTCTCCAAGGTTATAGGTCACAGGAAGATGAAGGATCCAGCCTAATCTCAGCTCACATTCAGGCAGTCACCTTACAGGAAACTCAGGTGGGCCCGGCCCAACCAATAAGAGCAGTGACTGTGTCCCCTACTGAAAGGACTGGTGAGATCATAGACATTGGTAAGTGTGAGACTGTTCATTACACAGAGACATTAACACCTCACAGTAAGCAGAATAGGCATGGAATGGTTGGGTTACATCCTGTCTTGGAAATAGTAACTCCCAATGGGAGAACCGATAGTCAGGGAATAACCCTCACCAGGAATAATGCGGTCAATCATTTCAGAATTCCCCGATCCCCGGAAGCATTTAGCCCACTGCTGTTAAGTGTAGAAAAATTTTCTCCATAAAGCAGAGAGAAAATGAAATGACATCTGAATATTTTCATAGGGCCTTGCAAATAATGGCTAGATACACTGGGGTATTGAATATAGGGAACAATGCGAATTACAGGGAGGTGGCTGTCTCTGTGCTAATGGACGGGCTCAATAAGGCATTGAGGGACAGGGTGCAAACATCTTTGCCTAATTGGAGAGGGGTCACAGTAGATAATCTCAGAGAGTGCGTTAATGAACATCACAAGAATATCGCTATACGCAGAGAACAACAGGAGGAGAGGTTGAGGACTGTAAGTATACAGGCTCTTATAGCAAAGTCCCATCTGCCTAAACCCCAGACCCTTGATGTTTGGAGAAGACCAAGACTATGTTACATTTGTAGGAAGGAAGGGCATTTTGCCAGAGATTGTAGGAGTAGTAGGACACATAGTCGTTATAGACCCCCTAGACAGAAAACACGAGCCACATTATTAAACACAATGGGGTATATTTACTAAGGTCCCGATTTTGACCGAGATGCCGGGAACTTTGTAGTCAGCGGTTGACCGAAAGTGACCTCACCGCTGACCACAAAGTTCCCACCATTGGTTACAATGGAGCGCATAGGCGCTACATTGTAACACTGCCGTGTGCCGCCTGTCAGACAGTACAGGAGCACACAGCCGATCAGGAGGGTGCCACAACGTGGCGCTCCCTGATTGGCTGAAGAAACCCACTTAGACATCAGTCAGAGGGGGTTTCTGGCATTCGGGGAAAGGGGTCCCATGTGAAAACATGGGGCCCCTTTCAGTTCGTGGTCGGGTGTCCCGTTTTTTTATTTTTACAAGTACGTGGATTACAAATGGATTATCCGAGGAGCCCTCTACACTGGATTTGGTGAGTAGGATTTTTTCAACAGGTACACCATGGATTCTACTGGAGAAGAGGACCGACCCTCGTGTGAACATAAGGTAAGTATGTGTATATGGTGGTGTGTATGTATGCATTAAAGTTATACTTTCAAGGTGTGTGTGTAATGTCTTTATTGGGGTATTTTTTTAGTAGTAGTACTACAGGTACCAGCGGGCCCGGTTTTCCGCCGCATGCTGGTACTTGTGGTTCTCCAAGTACCAGCTTGCGGGGAGGCTTGCTGGGACTTGTAGTACTGCTACTAAAAACAATATTCATTACTTTCAACAAAGGCTATCAGCCCCCCATCCGCAGCCCATTGGATGGGGGGGGGGGGGGGGGGACAGCCTCGGGCTTCACCCCTGGCCCTTGGGTGGCTGGGGGGGGGGACCCTTTGATTGAAGGGGTCCCCACTCCCCCAGGGTACCCCGGCCAGGGGTGACTAGTTGGATATTTGATGCCACGGCCGCAAGGCACTGTATAAAAGTGACCCCCGGCTGTGGCATTATCTGTCCAGCTAGTGGAGCCCGGTGCTGGTTTCAAAAATACGGGGGACCCCTACGCTTTTTGTCCCCCGTATTTTTGGAACCAGGACCAGGCGCAGAGCCCGGTGCTGGTTGCTTAAATATGGGGGAACCCCTGTAAATTTTTTTCCCATATTTTTGCAACCAGGGCCGGCTCAAAGAGCCCGAGGCTGGTTTGGCTTAGGAGGGGGGACCCCACGCAATTTATTTTTTAAGTTTAAACATTTTTTATTTTTTTTACAAGGTGCACAATGAAGCCCTGCACGGATCTCTCAGATCCGGCCGAGATTCATTGTATTAAAGTCGGCAGTGTTTTACAAGTCACTCACGTAAAACACTGCCTAAAAAAACGAATGACATCGACATCGGAAAAACCGAAAATGCAGAATACGGCAGCTTAGTAAATTAGTCGTAATCAATTCAAAAAGTTGCATATTTACACTTTCGATGTCATTCGTGATTGAACTTTGACCTCAAACGGGAAAATACGATTCTTAGTAAATTTACCCCATAGACGGGACCAAGGGACATATAATAAGGAATCACAAGCCATATAGAAAACACAGATTCGGCTAATGGGAAGAACGAAATAAATGCAACATTACCCTTTGACAAAACTTGCTGGGGTTAAGATAGGGCCTCTAAACTTTTGCTTCTTTTTCTAGCAGAAATGGCCCCTGATTAACTTAACAGGAGCTTTGTTAGATATGATATACATATAATGTGCTACCGCTCAGGAAGTACAAAGTATGTTAGACACCCACAAAGACTAATGTTACATTTCACTGTTCTAGATTCATGTAAATCACAGGTAGAGGAAATTATCTCACAGATACCGGGTTCCCTATGAACTTAGGATGGACAGGACACTGGATTGATGGCTGGGATAGTCCCAATAGCGATACAACAAACAGAATTTTTTTTTAGGGGAGTAGACCAAGAAGAGAATCACTTCCCCGTAGTGCCCAATCCAGTTGTCATTTTTTTTAAATAAAATCTTCTTGACCTCTACAAACTTACCTGTCACCAACTTCTATTCTGTTACTCCACAATTTCTTCTTCATCTTTTGCGTTCACACAGGGTGGTCCAATACATGGACCCGATTACAGTTCAAACACCATATGCCTACTCGGTCCTTCAGAGTTCTGCCCAAACCCAGTATATCTCACCAGCAGGATGACACCAGTATTACTGCAGTGTGCCTTGCATGCACAAAGGGTGGAGAATGAGAATACTGGTGAAGGGAGATTGTGTACACACTGATATGCATGATGGCGTGACGGCCTGTTGGTGAATTGCAAACCTGACATTTTCTTTTTCATTTTTCCTCTCCTCTCTCATCCAGAGATGTTTTTACTTCACACAACTGATAACATGAAATAATTAAATTGAAATTCAAAATTTGTGTTCCCTACAGGAAAAGGCAGTCTGGAAGGCGAAGGGATATGGTCAGGAGTCTTCAGGACTTTGGACAGATGGACACGGTAAGCCAGTGGACCCCAGAGCATATCTCCCAAGCCTAGCTGAGGCGGCACACGGTCTGACTCATCTGGGTAAAGAAGGTATGTGCAAGCTGGTAAGAGCCTACTGGAGTGCACCAGGATTCTCTTCTCATGCAGGTAAGAAAGCAATGACATGTCTTACTTGCTTGAGGAAGAATATTGGTAAGGCAATACCAACGGAGCCATCCCATATCCCTCCTACAGACGGACCTTTTCATGTAATACAAATCGACTTCATACAGTTACCACCCTGTAGGAATTTGAAATATGTGTTAGTATGTACTGATGTGTTTTCCAACTGGGTAGAAGCATTCCCCGCTGCCACAAATACTGCTGTGTTCACTGCAAAGAAAATCGTGCAGGAATTTGTGTGCAGATATGGTATCCCTAGAATGATTGAAAGTGATAGGGTTACCCATTTTACAGGTGAAGTCTTTCAGGTCATGTGCAAACTGATGGGTATTAATAGCAAGCTTCACACTCCGTACCGACCACAGGCGAGTGCGAAGGTGGAGAGAATGAACAGCACTATTAAGAATAAGCTGAGCAAAGTGATGGCTGAAACTGGATTGTTGTGGCCAGAGGCCTTACCATTAGTGTTGTACAGCATCAGAACCACTCCCAGGTCACCAAAGTTCTTTTTGGCCGACAACCCCATGTAATGATAGACCCCCAGGATGATTTGAAGTGCAATAACGAAATAACTGTGCAATATTTGGTTAGGATGAGCCAGCAGCTGAGAAATCAACAAAGGAATCTAAAGCTGGTGATTCCTGACCTACCGAACAGTAATTGTCATGACATTGAGCCTGGGAATTATGTGATGATTCAAAAAATTTTACGCTCAGGTTGCCTCATAGACCGGTGGGAAGGACCGTATCAAGTTTTGTTGACCAGCACGACAGCACTAAAGGTTGCAGAGAGAGAGACTTGGGTCCACTCGTCCCACTGCAAGAAAGTCGCTGACCCGGAGAAAACTCGTGACAAAAAACAAGGTGAAGAGAACCTCGTATCACTAGAGAATTTGTTCCGGGAAAGCTGAGAGGCAGGATTGTTGAAAGGCACCTGAGCGCGGAGAACAACAAGATCAAGGACGGTTGTTGTACCATTTTCTTTTCTCACCCCCACTGCATTTTTCTTTTTATTCCCCCTCTTATTTTTCTTTTTGCTCCTTAACGAAATGGATCTACCTAAAGAGACTGTGTTTCGGGTTTTTCTGGTAACTCTGTTTTTGATCAGGACAATCTGTTTTGTGAGGGTCCCAGAGACGTCGAGCAAGGATCTGGAATGGGTTCTGATGGCGAGTACGGATTTGTAGGATCTCAGGAACAGCATATCACTCTAGTAAAGGCTGGTATCAGTAAGCGATCTGGTAGTCACGGAGCTCGGAGGCAATGTGAGGGGTTATTGTCTGATGAATATCGTATATGTAGGCATTGCGAGAACATAGTCGAAGATGGGTGCATCCAGGGATGTCAGTCAAACAGTAATATCGACATTGGCCGACATCCGTTGAGTGATTACCACTCATTAGTGGATAAGGTCTTAAACCAAACAGAATGTTGGCTGTGCTCACAGGTACCTCAAGGACAGAGTAAGTCAGGATTAGTGCCATACCCTTTAACGATAGATGAGGTACTGGAATTAAGGGGTGGGAGACCGGTGGACAAGAAATTCAATATATCTAGGCCCCCTAGCTTGAAGCTCCACCAGTACAACGTAGATAGGTCCCTGTTGTGTTTTAATGTTTCCAATTTCCGAAAACCAGGGAATTGGGAAGTGATGTGGAATAACCAGACAATGACCTTTTCACACAGAGCTGATAGGATAATGGAGGCTCCTGCAACGCCTCCAAAACCACCGACAAGTCCCAAAGACCCACAGGCGGGACATAGGGAGGTTGGATACGCAACACACCCTGAGTGAAAGTATGAACATCAGGTAAAGTCGCAATTTTTCTCTGAAACCACACCGACAAGGCAGAAATATGAACCTTGAGGGAGGCCAGACGCAGGCCTAAATCTAGGCCCTGCTGTAGAAAAGCCAAAAGTTTGGCTGTACTAAACTTGGAAGCGTCATAATGGCTAGATGCGCACCAAACAAAGTAGGAATGCCAGACCCAATGGTAAATTCGAGCAGAGGCCGGTTTCCGGGCCCGCAACATAGTTTTAATGACCTCTTCAGAAAAACCCTTCGCTCTTAAGACGGAAGCTTCAAGAGCCACGCCGTCAAAGACAGCCGGGCTAGGTCCTGGTAGACACAGGGGCCCTGAACGAGGAGGTCTGGGCGTTGTGGAAGTAGAAGTGGACGCTCTGACGATAGGCCTTCCATGTCTGAGAATCAGTGCCGTCTGGGCCACGCCGGAGCTATGAGAAGATTTACTTTTTCTTGCTTGAACTTCCAAATTACCCTGGGCAGGAGTGACACCGGAGGGAACACGTACGGCAGTCGAAACCTCCACGGCACTGCCAGCGCATCCACGAATGCTGCATGAGGATCCCTCGTCCTTGCTCCGAAGACTGGAACCTTGTGATTGTGTCGAGACGCCATCAGATCCACATCTGGAAGACCCCACCTTTCCACGAGGAGTTGAAACACTTCTGGATGGAGGCCCCACTCGCCGGCATGCACGTCCTGACGACTGAGAAAGTCCGCTTCCCAATTCAGGACTCCCGGAATGAATATTGCCGATATTGCCGGTAGATGGCATTCTGCCCAACGTAGAATCCGTGAGGCTTCCTTCATTGCCAAACGGCTTTGAGTGCCGCCTTGATGATTTATGTTAGCCACTGTGGTGGCGTTGTCCGACTGTACTTGAACAGGACGGTTCTGAATCAAATGCTGGGCTAGGTTCAACGCATTGAAGACCGCCCGCAATTCCAGAATGTTGATCAAGAGGAGAGATTCCTCCTTAGTCCACCGACCCTGCAAGGAGTGCTGCTCCAGCACCGCGCCCCAACCTCTTAGACTGGACCCAGTCGGATATCCAGAAGGGACATCCCCTGCACAATTGTCGGTCCAGGAGCCACCAGAGCAGCGACAGACGGACCTCCGGAGTCAGAGATCATGTGAGACCTGATCCGGTGAGGCAGGCCGTCCCACTTGGCTAGAATCAGCTTCTGGAGGGGGCTAGAATCAGCTTCTGGAGGGGGCGAGAATGGAATTGAGCATACTCCACCATGTCGAATGCTGACACCATGAGGCCCAGCACCTGCATTGCCGAATGTATCGACACTTGCGGACGAGAAAGGAAGCAACGAATCCTGTCCTGAAGTTTCAGGACTTTCTCCTGAGACGAGAACAACCTCTGGTTGAGTGTCCAACAGCGCTTTCCCAGATGCACCATGCTCTGAGCAGGGACCAGGGAGGATTTCTTCCAGTTGATGAGCCACCCGTGGGCTTGTAGAAACCGGACTGTCATATCCAGATGACGCAGGAGAAGATCTGGGGAATTTTCCAGGATTAACAAGTTGTCCAGATACGGCAGTATCCTGACCCCTTGACGGCGGAGTACCACCGTCATCACCGCATTAACTTTGGTGAAGACTCACGGAGCCGTTGTTAAACCAAAAGGTAATGCCCGAAACTGGTAATGGAGGTTGCCAATAGCGAACCTCAGGTATTGTTGAAGTGACGCTGCTATAGGAATATGCAGGTAAGCATCCTGTATGTCCAGGGAGACCATGTCCCCAGGTTCCAAGGCCAGAACTATAGAGGGAAGGGTTTCCATACGGAACTTGGAAACCTTCACAAATTTGTTCAGTGCCTTGAGGTTGAGAATGGGCAGGGAGGACCCATTCGGTTTCGGGACTAGAAACAGCGGAGAATAGTACCCCCGGCCCCTCTGAGCAAGAGGCACCTGTACTTCGACTCCTGTATCCTGGAGGGTCTGTACCACCGAATGCAGAGTGTTTGCCTTTGTCTGTTCCGACGGGACGTCTGTCTTGCAAAATCGGTGAGGGGGTCGGTTTTTGAAGGCTATGGCGTAACCTCGAGTGACGACTTCCCGTACCCAGGCATCTGAAGTGGTCTTCAACCATTCCTGAGTATACCCCCTAGAAGCCGGCCCCCCACCCTGGGATCCCCCAGGGGGAGGCCATTGTCCAGACTTGTGGAGCCCAGTGTACCCCGCAGCAGAAATATTGTTTAGATAATATTTTCAGTTTAGTAGTGAAGTGTGGCAGTTATTGATGACTGCCAAAGGGTATACTGTCGAAATAAAAAATATTATTGTCACATGCATCAAGTACAAACACCACACAGATGGCCTCCGTGCGTGTACTTATTCTGCCATACGTGCGCATATTCGCAAGTTGCGTAAAATCGCTTACGCGGTAGTGCGTATTAGCGAGTGGTATGAGTAATTACGGTAGCATATGTATTTGCATGGAGAAGCCACAAAGACACATTTCATATTTAATCCACATAGTGCACGATTTACACATAGCCCACATGCACCACACCAGCGAGTTACACTTGCTTAAAAGGTACAACAACAAAGGGATTCACCTTTACAGGATATGAGGGGACAGAATTAGGTTAGGAGGTGGTGTTTGGTATCCAGCTGTACAGTATTTTAAGAGCAATATTCCGGTAACAGTTTTCAGAAGATAGCATGCTCCTGCGCATAGATATGCAGAATATTATTAACTGTATTTACTGTACTCTTGATATTCGGCGGGAACCCAGTGGAGACCATCTGCAAGTGCACCTGGACCAAGCATCGCCCACCTATTCAAACCGACCTATGACCCCCTCCTGTACTGTAAATGAGCATCCCTGTGACCTATAGGTGGAGAGATTACAGTTTCCATTGTATCATGTTTTGGCCAAATGTATAAAAGCCCAGCTGCCTGGCCGGCCAGGCACATTCTCTGAAGGTCATCTACATTGATTGACTGAGGATCGGGACCGGGTGGCGCTGGCGAAACAAACGTATGTATCATTGATTGTAGCCTTTTCTCTTATTGTGTTTGTATTATCGTTGTAACCCACTTTGAGTAAATAACTGTTGGTGGGTCTGATCCCAACATTTTTAAATACAATTTGTGTCGTGTCCCTTTCCTGCTAAAGGTTTAAAGTGTATTTCAGCCACACGTGTAGCTGCATTGTGCTTAAAGCATGTCGGTGTGTGTGTACTTAGTACGTCCGTTGCGGCGTGAGTACGTAAAGTGCGTACACGGTACGGGCCTGTATATGCTAAGTGGGTAAAAAGTACGTAGGTTAAGTATTACATCCAGCGGCCGCAGCGGCTCGAGTTTTAGTGTAAAAGGTATTACTATTTCATCCTGTAAATTAGTTACAGCTTTAACACTATGAGCCTTATTAAATGGGGTGTTAGTACACCCAACCTGTATTCATACGCCCCAGTGGTCTAGTAGGGTCCCTGCTCGGTGACAGTGTCCACGTCAGCGCCACGACCCATCTCCCTAGGTCACGGATGGTGCGCAATTTAATGGCGGGTCCCACCTGTCGGACCCTCTTACCTCCTACCCATAGAAGCCATGCGAACCAGGAGAGCAGTCTGCGACTCTGTGCCTAAGTCGGGATGTCTCCACAAGTACCCGGGAACTGAGCCACGGGAGTATGCGATGCTACTTGGGAGGTGATGAAGCTAAAACGCTGTGTCATCCTGACATACAGCGCTTACAGCCCAGAGAAGAAATCTTCTTAGAAAAGCTTTTTTCAGGGCTGCCCAGTGCAGCCCTCCTGTTAGGTGACCTGCTACTGCAGGCACCAACTCAAAACTGAGCTCTCAGTGCCTGGAGGCGGGGTTATAGAGGTGGCCCCAATGCATCCTGGGACCGCCTAAAGCGCCTGTTGCTGCTTCTGGATCAAGGTCCACTCTACACCCCGATGTTTCCCTGTGGAAACCAATGTACCCTGCTGCAAAAATGTGACATTTTATAAAGCTCACCTGTATGCACATTATTGGTCTTCCTTAATAATTCTTCATGTGCTTGTATCTATTAATAGTATTAGATTCCAGATTTATATGTGCAGATTGTAAATAAGTTCTTCAGATATTGTTATAGAATTGGTCTCAACAGTAAGATAACAATAGGACACTTATAATGTGCTGTTAAACTATTGCACAATACACATTATATTCAATCAGTTTAGTCATTGCTTGGTTGTAAATATCTATGTAAATTATGTAGTCTTCTTCACTCCTTATAGTTTACAAAACAGATATGACCTTTCTCTATATAAAATGGACCAAATAATTAGGGATCATAAGTATATGAACACTATAAAAATGTCCTCTATAAAATATGTACATACAGGTCTCCTGGTCCCAAATAAAAAAATATTTCTTGTATTGTAATGGGTATATCAAATGGCAATAGTTTATATGTATATAAATAATTGGATGCACTATTGTGTACTTATATATTTTCTTTAAAGCCGGGTACACACTTAGCGATGTGTATCCAGTCCGAAATTGCTGCTGATAGGACTCAGCCTGCGGCCAATGCATACACACTTGCCGATGCCAGGTCCGACAGGGTGTGGGGTCAGGACACGTGACATGCTGTATGTCATGCTAGTGACATCCCCGGTCAACCATGCTGTTAGCGACCTGCATATCATGGGTACACACTAAGCGATGTACCGAATAGGTCGCTTCGATCCTCACGTCTAGTGTGTACCCATGACTACAAATAATATTCACCCATAATCTGCTGAACTCTAATCCATGATCTAAATATCTCCCGCATTGATTATGTAATAGTCTCCTGACTGGTCTTCCCAAACATAAGCTCTCACCACTACAATCCATTCTGAATGCAGCTGCGAGGCTAACCTTCCTCGCTATACAGTCATCATCTGCAGATCTGCTCCGTCAGTCCCTCCATTGGTTACCGGTATTCTACCGTATTAAATATAAAATACTTTTACTTGTATACAAAGTTTTACTTTTACTTTTTGTTTTACTTTTATCCAAACTACACCAACATACATCTCTTCACTCATCTCAAAATGTCTCCCTACCCGACCTCTTGTATCTGCACAAGATATGCGTCTCTCATCCACATGTATTACTTGTTACCACTCAAAATTACAGGACTTTATACGGGCTTCACCCACTCTGCTCTTCGTTCCGCCCTGTTGGTTTATGTAGGCCACCGTCGTTACATTGTCCGACTGAACCTGAATGGCCTGATCTTTTAGAAGATTTGCCGCTTGTAGAAGACCGTTGTACACGGCCCTTCGTTACAGAATGTTTATCGGAAGGATGGATTCCAGACTTGACCACCTTCCTTGGAAGTTTTCCCCCTGGGTGACTGCTCCCCAACCTCTGAGACTTGCATCCATGGTTAGAAGGATCCATTTCTGAATCCCGAACCTGCGGCCCTCTAGTAGGTGAGAAGTTTGCAGCCACCAGAGGAGCAAAATTCTGGCTTTCGGCGACAGACGTATCCTCTGGTGCATGTGAAGATGAGATCCCAACCATTTGTCCAGGATATCCAGTTGGAAAGACCGTGCATGAAATCTTCCGTACCGTAGAGCCTCGTAGGAGGTAACCATCTTCCCCAGAAGGTGAATGCACTGATGGACCGATATACGGGCAGGCTTCAGGACATCCCGGACCATTGTTTGTATCAACAACGCTTTCTCCGCCGGCAGAAACACCCTCTGTACTTCCGTGTCGAGGATCATCCCCAGGAAGGACAGTCTCCTTGTCGGCTCCAAATGCGACTTTGGAAGATTCAGGATCCATCCATGATCCTGGAGTAGTTGAGTTGAGAGAGCAATGCTCTAACAGCTTCTCCCTGTAAGACGCTTTTATCAGCAGATCGTCCAGATAAGGAATTATGTTCACACCCTGGTTGCGGAGGAGTAGCATCATCTCCGCCATGACCTTGGTGAACACGTTCGGTGCCGTGGAGAGGCCAAACGGCAGTGCCTGGAATTGATAGTGACAGTGCAGAAGCGCAAATCTTAGATAAGCCTGGTGAGGTACGCATCCTTGATATCTACTGATACTAGAAATTCCCCCTCCTCCAGACCTGAGATCACCGCTCTCAGAGACTCCATCTTGAATTTGAAGTTCAACAACATTAGGTTCAATATCGGCCTGACCGAACCATCCGGTTTCGGTACCACAAACAGGTTTGAGTAATAACCCTCGTTTGTTAGGTGAGGTGGAACTGGAACAATGACATTTGACTTTAGCAATTTTTGAATGGCTTCCTGTAGGATAGCACTTTCTGTCAGCGAAGCTGGTAAGCCTGATTTGAAGAATCTGTGAGGTGGGAGTTCTTGAAACTCCAGTCTGTACCCCTGGGTAACAATATCTTGTACCCAGGGGTCCAGGCATGACGACGCCCAGACGTGACTGAAATTTCTTGGTGTTGCTCCCACCTGCCCGATCTCCAGGCTGGGAGGTCCACCGTCATGCCAAGGATTTTGAGGAAGCAGAACCGGGTTTCTGTTCCTGGGAACCTGTTGGTGCAGGTTTTCTGGATTTCTCCCAACCTCCTCTAAAGAAAGTGGAAGGGGGTTTGGACTTTTTAACTTTCGCAGTCCGAAAGGACTGCATTGTAGACGGAGGATAAGATTTCCTAGTCGGCGGTGTTGCCGAGGGAAGAAAGGTCGACTTACCCCCAGTTGCCGTGGAGATCCACACATCTAGAGCCTGACCTGTGACACACTTTTCTTGGATTCTGCTTCCGCAGACCATTGGCGCAGCCAGAGTCCCCTGCGTACCGAGACAGCCATGGAAGAAGCCCTCACATTAAGATGGCCAAGGTCCCTTCATGGCCTCCACCATAAAACCTGCAGAATCCTGTATATGACGTAAAAACAATTCAATGTCACTTCTATCCACAGTATCTAATTCCTCTAGTAATGTGCCTGACCACTTTACTATGGCTTTAGAAATTCACACACAAGCAATAGGAAGTCTTAAAGCTATGCCAGTAGCTGTGTGTAGTGATTTGAGCGTAGTCTCAATCTTGCGGTCCGCCGGCTCTTTTAAAGCGGTGGATCCAGGGACAGGTAAAACCACTTTTAGACAACCTAGATACAGAAGCGTCTACTACAGGCAGGGTTTCCCACTTTTTCCTGTCCTCCTCAGGGAAAGGAAAAGCAATGAGAACCCTTTTTGGGATCTGGAACTTTTTCTCCGGGTTTTCCCAGGATTTTTCAAACAATGCGTTTAATTCCTTAGAGGGAGGTTTTCTTATTGTCTGTAAAGTAAGCCTCCTCTACCTGCCCAGGTACCTTATCAGTGATGTGTAAAATGTCCCTAATAGCCTCAATCATGAGTTGCACCCCCTTAGCAAGGGATGCATCTCCCCCTTGCATATCCCCATCACCGTCCCCTGTATCAGAGTAGGTGTCCGAGTCAGCTTGCATTATATGGGCAAGAGCACGCTTCTTTGGGTATATAATTAGGGTTTTTGATGAGGTAGTGGGAGCTGAATATGACAAAACCTCAACAGACTTTTTTAAAACCTGTGTTTCAGTCTCATTTTGAGCCATCCGAGATGAAATCTGGGATATCATTCCCCTAACAGAATCCACCCATGGGGGTTTGAATTCAGAAGGCTGAGACAGTATATTGCATTCCTGAGTACATGTAACAGACTCTTCAGGAGAATATACACACTCTGCAGCACAAGATACAGAGTTCCTAGACATGCTTATGTGATATAATAAGAATTTACTCACCGGTAATTCTATTTCTCGTAGTCCGTAGTGGATGCTGGGTACTCCGTAAGGACCATGGGGAATAGACGGGCTCCGCAGGAGACTGGGCACTCTAAAAGAAAGATTAGGTACTATCTGGTGTGCACTGGCTCCTCCCTCTATGCCCCTCCTCCAGACCTCAGTTAGGGAAACTGTGCCCGGAAGAGCTGACACTACAAGGAAAGGATTTGGAATCCAGGGTAAGACTCATACCAGCCACACCAATCACACCGTACAACTCGTGATAACTATACCCAGTTAACAGTATGAATAACAACTGAGCCTCACTGAACAGATGGCGCATAACAATAACCCTTTAGTTAAGCAATAACTATATACAAGTATTGCAGACAATACGCACTTGGGATGGGCTCCCAGCATCCACTACGGACTACGAGAAATAGAATTACCGGTGAGTAAATTCTTATTTTCTGACGTCCTAGTGGATGCTGGGTACTCCGTAAGGACCATGGGGATTATACCAAAGCTCCCAAACGGGCGGGAGAGTGCGGATGACTCTGCAGCACCGAATGAGCAAACTCAAGGTCCTCCTCAGCCAGGGTATCAAACTTGTAGAATTTTGCAAACGTGTTTGACCCCGACCAGGTAGCAGCTCGGCAAAGTTGTAATGCCGAGACCCCTTGGGCAGCCGCCCAAGAAGAGCCGCCTTCCTCGTGGAATGGGCTTTTACTGATTTAGGATGCGGCAGTCCAGCCGCAGAATGTGCAAGGTGAATCGTGCTACAGATCCAGCGAGCAATAGTCTGCTTAGAAGCAGGAGCACCCAGCTTGTTGGGTGCATACAGGAGAAACAGCGAGTCAGTATTTTCTGACTCTAGCCGTCCTGGAAACATAGATTTTCAGGGCCCGGACTACATCCAGCAACTTGGAAGCCTCCAAGTCCCGAGTAGCCGCAGGCACCACAATAGGTTGGTTTAAATGAAACGCTGATACCACCTTAGGGAGAAATTGGGGACGAGTCCTCAATTCTGCCCTGTCCCTATGGAAGATCAGATAAGGGCTTTCACATGACAAAGCCGCCAATTCTGACACAAGCCTAGCCGAAGCCAAATATATATGACCACTTTCCACGTGAGATACTTCAACTCCACGTTCTGAAGTGGCTCAACAATGTGATTATAGGAAATCCAACACTACGTTGAGATCCCAAGGTGCCACTGGAGGCACAAAAAAGGGGGCTGAATATGCAGCACTCCCTTAACAACGTCTGAACTTCAGGCGTCTTTCCTAGCCTTTAACAGCGTAGGAATCACTTCATCTGGAACGCCCTTTTCCGTTAGGATCCGGCGTTCAACCGCCAAGCCTTCAAACGCAGCCGCGGTAAGTCTTGGAACAGACAGGGCCCCTGCAGTAACAGGTCCTGTCTGAGAGACAGAGGCCATGGGTCCTCCGAGATCATTTCTTGTAGTTCCGGGTACCAAGTTCTTCTTGGCCAATCCGGAACTACGAGTATAGTTCTTACTCCTCACTTACTATCCTCAGTACCTTGGGTATGAGAGGAAGAGGAGGGAACACATAAACCGACTGGTACACCCACGGTGTCACTAGTGCGTCCACAGCTATCGCCTGAGGCTCTCTTGACCCGGCGCAATACTATTTTAGCTTTTGTTGAGGCGGGACGCCATCATGTCCACCTGTGGCCGTTCCCAACGGTTCACAATCTGCGTGAAGACTTCTGGATGAAGTCCCCACTCTCCCGGGTGGAGGTCGTGCCTGCTGAGGAAGTCTGCTTCCTAGTTTTCCACACCCGGAATGAACACTGCTGACAGTGTTAGCACGTGATACTCCGCCCATCGGAGAATCCTTGTGGCTTCTGCCAACGCCATCCTGCTTCTTGTGCCGCCTTGTCGGTTTACCTGGGCGACAGCCGTGATGTTGTCTGACTGAATCAGCACCGGCTGGTTTTTAAGCAGGGGTTCTGCTTGCCTTAGGGCATTGTAAATGGCCCTTAGGTCCAGAATATTTATGTGTAGGGAAGTCTCCTGACTCGACCATTGTCCTTGGAAGTTTCTTCCCTGAGTGACTGCTCTCCAACCTCGGAGGCTTGCATCCGTGGTCACCAGGACCCAGTCCTGAATGCCGAATCTGCGGCCCTCAAGAAGATGAGCACTCTGCAGCCACCACAGCAGAGACACCCTGGCCCCCGGGGACAGGGTGATCAGCCGATGCATCTGAAGATGCGATCCTCACTTGTCTAACAAGTCCCACTGAAAGTTCCTTGCAAGGAACCTGCCGAAGGGAATTGCTTCGAAAGAAGCTACCATCTTTTCCAGGATTCGCGTGCAATGATGCACCGACACCTGTTTTGGTTGCAGGAGGTCTCTGACCAGAGATGACAACTCCTTGGCCTTCTCCTCCGGGAGAAACACCTTCTACTGTTCTGTGTCCAGAAACATGCCCAATATCAGCAGACGCGTCGCAGTAACCAGCTGCGACTTTGGGATATTCAGAATCCAGCCGTGCTGTTGTAGCACTTCCTGAGATAGTGCTACTCCGATCAACGACTGCTCCTTGGACCTCGCCTTTATAAGGAGATCGTCCAAGTATGGGATAATTATAACTCCCTTCTTTCGAAGGAGTATCATCATTTTGGCCATTACCTTGGAACACACCCTCGGTGCCGTGGACAGACCAAACGGCAACGTCTGGAATTGGTAATGGTAGTTCTGTACCACAACCTTGAGGTACTCCTGGTGAGGTGGGTAAATGGGGACATGTATGTAAGCATCCATGATGTCCAGTGACACCATAATATCCCCCTCTTCCAGGCTTGCAATAACCGCCCTGAGCGATTCTATTTTGAACTTGAACTTCCTTATATAAGTGTTCAAGGATTTCAAATTTAGAATGGGTCTCACCGAACCGTCTGGTTTCGGTATCACACACATTGTGGAATAGTAACCTCGTCCCTGTTGAAAGAGAGGAACTTTGATTATCACCTGCTGGAGGTACAGCTTGTGAATTGCCGCCAGTACTACCTCCCTTTCCTTGGGAGTAGCAGGCAAGGCTGATTTGAGGTAACGGCGAGGGGGAGACGTCTCGAACTCCAGCTTGTATCCCCGAGATACCAGTAGAACCCAGAGATCCACCCGTGAGCGAACCCACTGGTCGCTGAAGTTCCGGAGACGGGCCCCCACCGCACCAGGCTCCACCTGTGGAGCCCCAGCGTCATGCGGTGGACTTAGTGGAAGCAGGGGAGGATATTTGTTCCTGGGAACTGGCTGTCTGGTGCAGCTTTTTCCCTCTACCCCTGCCTCTGGGCAGAAAGGACGCGCCTCTGACCCGCTTGCCTTTCTGAGGCCGAAAGGACTGTACTTGATAATACGGTGCTTTCTTAGGCTGTGAGGGGACCTGAGGTAAAAAGGTCGACTTCCCAGCTGTTGCTGTGGACACGAGGTCCGAGAGACCGTCCCCAAACAATTCCTCACCCTTATAAGGCAAAACTTCCATGTGCCTTTCAGAATCAGCATCACCTGTCCACTGCCGAGTCCATAATACTCTTCTGGCAGAAATGGACATTGCATTAATTCTAGATGCCAGCCGGCAAATGTCCCTCTGTGCATCTCTCATATATAAGACTACGTCTTTAATATGCTCTATAGTTAGCAAAATAGTGTCCCTGTCAAGGGAATCATGTTATCTGACAGGGAATCAGACCATGCTGCTGCAGCACTACACATCCATGCTGAAGCAATAGCAGGTCTCAGTATAGTACCTGACTGTGTGTAGATGCAAAAAATTATATATCAAGTATATAATATACAGGCGCCAAAATGAGTGGTTTTTCCTAGCCGCTATAAATGGAGAAAGTCAATCTCCAGAACAAAAGAAACAAATAAAAGTGAATTACAGCGCTAATACAACTGATGCTAATGATATATAAATTTATTCATTAAAACAGACTGATAATCAAATGTATATAAATTTTATTTGACACTTTAATGGCGAGATGTCTGAGGTGCTGTCCCATTCAAACTGAGCAGAGCAGCGGTTATTGGTGGACGGAATCGCTGATTGTGGCAGTATCAGCAGCAAGCAGACCAGGGAACGGCGGCGGCAGCAGGTGGTACATCTCGTTTTACCACCTGGAGCGGCGAAACGCGTAAGGGAACACTGCTCCTGACCATTGGACGTGACTCAAGACAGCTCCATCAGGCTCTTCACCCAGGACCACCCATCTTCATGCTATTTGTGAACCAGGATCCCGAATCCAACTTGGTCTAAGTAAGGAAAATTTTCCAGGATTCACTTTTAAACGGAACACAGTGTGCTGGACATTAAAGTGTCAAATAAAAACGAACTGTGAACCAGAATCCACTCTACAGATAAAGACCTTGATCCGGATCCATGCATTGGAACACCTGATGGGTAACTAATCAAACTGGTCCTTGTGAAAATTAGACCTGCTGTCCAAACAATATCATATGGACTTTTGCCTAGATAAGGTCATTGCTGAGGAGTCTATTATATGTCCATAAATTGGTCTATGAGCAATTTTTACAATTTTATATACATTTGATTATCAGTCTGTCTTAATGAATAAATTTATATATCATTAGCATCAGTTGTATTAGCGCTGTAATTCACTTTTATTAGTACCTGACTGTGTATACACCGACTTCAGGATAGCCTCCTGCTTTCTATCTGCAGGCTCCTTTAAGGCGGCCGTATCCTGAGACGGCAGTGCCACCTTACTTTGATAAGCGTGAGCGCTTTGTCCACCTTAGGGGATGTCTCCCAGCATAACCTATCCGTTGGCGGGAAAGGGTACGCCATTAGTAACCGCTTAGAAATTACTAGTTTCTTATCTGGGGAACCCCACGCTTCTTCACACAAATCGTTTAACTCCTCAGATGGGGGAAAAGTCACTGGCTGCTTTTTCTCCCCAAACATAATACCCTTTTTTGTGGTAACCGGGTTAATGTCAGAAATGTGCAACACATTTTTCATTGCCGTAATCATACATCGGATGGCCCTAGTGGATTGTATATTTGTTTTGAGCCCCTGACGGCCTCTGAGATGCCTGGGCAGGCGCGGGCTGAGATGCCGGCTGTCCCAAAGCTGCGTCATCGAACCTTTTATGTAAGGAGTTGACACTGTCGGTTAATACCTTCCACATATCCATCCACTCAGGTGTCGACCCCGCAGGGGGTGACATCACACTTATCGGCACCTGCTCCGCCTCCACATAAGCCTCCTCATCAAACATGTCGACACAGCCGTACCGACACACCGCACACACACAGGGAATGCTCTGACTGAGGACAGGACCCCACAAAGTCCTTTGGGGAGACAGAGAGAGTATGCCAGCACACACCACAGCGCTATATAATCAGGGATTTACACTAACACAAAGTGATTTTTCCCTATAGCTGCTTTACATGTACAGTTTGCGCCTAAATTTAGTGCCCCCCCTCTCTTTTTAATCCTTTGAGCCTGGAAACTGCAGGGGAGAGCCTGGGGAGCTGTCTTCCAGCGGAGCTGTGAAGAGAAAATGGCGCCAGTGTGCTGAGGGAGATAGCCCCGCCCCCTTCACGGCGGATTTCTCCCGCTCTTATATTAATATTATGGCAGGGGATTTTTGCACATGTATAGTTTTTTAGACTATATTATGTGCTGTTTGCCAATGTAAGGTACTCTAATTGCAGCCCAGGGCGCCCCCCTTCCCCCCAGCGCCCTGCACCCATCAGTGACCGGAGTATGTGGTGTGCATAGGGAGCAATGGCGCACAGCTGCAGTGCTGTGCGCTACCTTAATGAAGACCGGAGTCTTCAGCCGCCGATTTCCAGGATGTTCTTCTTGCTTCTGGCTCTGCAAGGGGGGCGGCGGTGCGGCTCCGGGACCGGACGACCGAGGCTGGGCCTGTGTTCGATCCCTCTGGAGCTAATGGTGTCCAGTAGCCTAGAAGCCCAATCTAGCTGCAAGCAGGTAGGTTCGCTTCTCTCCCCTAAGTCCCTCGTAGCAGTGAGTCTGTTGCCAGCAGATCTCACTGAAAATAAAAAACCTAACAAATACTTTCTTTACTAGAAGCTCAGGAGAGCCCCTAGTGTGCAACCAGCTCGAGCCGGGCACAGATTCTAACTGAGGTCTGGAGGAGGGGCATAGAGGGAGGAGCCAGTGCACACCAGATAGTACCTAATCTTTCTTTTAGAGTGCCCAGTCTCCTGCGGAGCCCGTCTATACCCCATGGTCCTTACGGAGTACCCAGCATCCACTAGGACGTCAGAGAAATATAAACACACACACACAGAGAAAAATGCAGACACAGTTTCCCCCGGAGTACCTTCAGAGAGTCACATAGTATATGGGGCCAGCCACACAGAGTCCCAGTAGGCAGTTAATACACTAAACGGCCAGCGCTGACTGAATAACCTTAATAGGATTAAACAGTGATTATAACACTCTCCCCCCGCCCGTCTATAACACCTTGGTACCGCAGATAATGTTGGAGTTATGTGAAGGGCAGCTCTCCCTGTCAGCGTCTCTTCAGTGTGATCTGCAGGGAAAAAATGGTGCTGGTGAGTGCTGGATCAGCTCTGAGGAGAAGCCCCTCCCCCTGTAATGGCACGTCTTCCCGCACTTTAGAGATTATACTGGCCTGAGGTTTTGCGCTGCTAACAGTGCGATTAGCCCGTTAGCATATGTGACCAGTGTAGGGTATGTTGCGCTGGCCTAGGACGCCCCTCACAGCGCCGTACACCAAGTGCCGCTGAGCCTTCCGGGGTGCAGCCTGTCAGAGCTGCGCTCCCACCCTTGTGCCGCTTCCCAGGCCGCCGGCGTCATACACACCACTCTTCTATCTTCTGGCTCTGTTAGGGGGTTGCGGCCGTGCTGTGGGAGTGAGCGGTCGCCTCATGGGCTTGTGATCAGCACCCTCGGGAGCTCAGTGTCCTGTCAGAGGAAAGAGAGAACCATTAACTTCTAGAGTTGGTTCCTACTCCCACCTTAAGTCCCACAAAGCAGGGAGGCTGTTGCCAGCAGCCTCCCGGTACCTAACACTAGAAAAACTCCTATGGAGCTCCCCTAGCTGTGACCGGCTCCTCCAGGCACATTTTCTAAACTGAGTCTGGTAGAAGGGGCATAGAGGGAGGAGCCAGCCCACACTATTAAACTCTTAAAGTGCCCATGGCTACCGTCTATACACCATGGTACTAATGTGGACCCCAGCATCCTCTAGGACGTAAGAGAAAATTAGTTAGCCAACTCTAGCACAACCTGCAATCATGGTTCAGTGTCCCCCAGTCTTGCTGTCAGAGAAAACAAGACTGTCCCAGTTAACATCACAGATGCTGTACATTTCTATTGTATATATCTGGGAGCACATCAGAGTCATAGGGCTGTGCAAGGTCCTAACCTTACTGTGGCAAGCATTTGTTTATAATTCCACACTAAGTTGAAGTAGTTCCACAGTAAGAAATTAAGGAAATGCTCTTCAAGCTGATGTGCAGGATTGACAAGTGCATCATTTTGTTGACATCATTGTGGATAAAGGCTTAGCTACCAAATCTAAAGGTCTTCATACTTTCCTAAGCAAAAAGATGTTGGATGTGTGTGAAATAAAACATAACTCGCTATAGTATACACTGCGGCATGGTTACAAAATGTCATCACACAATGGTCCAGTGAATACTTGCTTATACAAATATTTTACTTCTAAAATTACCCATTTAGGTTTAAGATTGGATAGGCAACACTGACATGTTAGAAATGGAAGAACTTGCCATCATGGTAGGATAGATCTCTTTTCACTGTAAAATATTAGAAATCTATACTACAGGATGCACTCTACATTCTAAAAACGTTATGGTCTTGTAACCAAACATAGGTTAGTTCTGCCTTACCATCCCCTGGAACAACCCCTTGCAAAATGTTTGCGCAAAATTTCTGCAGTATATATCCACTACAGCTGTAAATTACCCTTTTGTTCAGTATATTCAAGTAACACCTTTTCACTTCATATTTCTCTTCCCTTCACCTTATTCATTTTATGTCCTGGCTTCTTCTGGTGGTCCTGTTATTTGCCTTCCTTAGTAGCAGTTGTGTTATAAGTTTTAGCTATGTCTAACAAAAAATAAATAAAAGACGCTAAAATACCCCAAAAAAACAAAAACAAACCAACAACATTGTCTAAAATATTTTTTTTTTTAATTTTCATCATTAAAATTGAGATTGCGACAAACGGATATACAGACGCATATCCAATACAAGTGATACATATATACATACATACACATTCAGAAAAAAAAAAAAAAGGTTCCAGTTGTGAGTTCTCTTTACAAAGAGACATTATAGTACATATATATACATAACGTATCCCTCTGACAACATGTTACCAAAGCACATTAATAGATTACATTAAGGCATAGTGTTTTTTTTTCATATTAACCCTTGTGTGAGCATCTTCAGAAGCTCCATCCATCTTTCAACTTCACTCATTCAATGGTCTCTAACCATGTCATTCATGCAATTTAAAAATGTTTGCAAGCAGAAGGACCGTGTAATAAA